>NC_136516.1:76491845-76631845 GCF_053919585.1 Euprymna scolopes | reverse complement strand
TATTTGCCTTAGCTCACCGATACAGTAACACACCTGTCGATCATAGCGACTTTGTCTGGAACATAACGCAATTTAAAACTATGAAAGCGTTAAAGTCTAATACTGCTATTTATATGTGCAAACCAGACAAAGGTGCAGGAGTGGTGATTTTGGACAAATCGGATTACGTTGAGAAAATGGCAGTTATTCTCAATGATGTTTCGAAATTCCGTAAACCCAGCCCCGTCGAATCGACGAATAATACTTGCAAGAACGAGGCTAAAATGCAAAGACGTCTACTTGCATTATTTAAAAAGAAGGTTTTTTGCAAGGACATCTATGACAGGATCAGACCCTCTGGGTCACAACGTCCAAGAATGTATGGTCTTCCCAAAATCCATAAGCAAGGTGTTCCACTGAGACCTATTTTATCAATGGTTGGTTCGGCACAACATTCTTTGGCTCAGTGGCTTGTGGAAATTCTGCAACCTGTGCGCGAGTTATATACCACGCACTGCATCCCAGATTCTTTTCGGTTCGTTGATTGTGTACGTGAGTTGGATTCAAATGCAGAGACGCCTTTTATGTGCTCATTTGATGTTTCTAGTCTCTTTACCAACATACCATTGGATGAGACTATACGTATATGTACCGACGCGCTCTCTGACGGTCGCCTGACTGCTCCACGGTTTTCTAAAGAGATTCTTACTGAACTCATTTTAATGTGCACAAAATCCGTGAAATTTAGTTTTTGTGATATTATGTACTGTCCGGTCGACGGGGTTTCAATGGGGGATTCCGTTGGCCCCAACTTTAGCTGATATTTTCGTCGGGTACCATGAATTCGTTATGCTCAATTCTACAACTAAACCCACTGCATATTTCAGATATGTGACGACAATTTTGCTATTTTTCCATCGCAAGGTGAAGCGTCGATATTTTTTTAATGGGTTGAATTCTTTACATGGGGCTCTTAAGTTCACTATGGAAAGTGAAAAGGACAATTCGCTTCCCTTCTTGGATGTTCTTGTCGAACGTTCAGGGGGGGGGGCTTTCTCACTACAATTTATAGAAAGCCGACATTTACTGGTCTATATGTGAACTGGTTGTCTTTTGTACCAAAATCACGTAAGGTCGGCCTAGTTAATACTTGATTTGTTCGCCTAACAGATTAGACGCCGAGCTCGATAAGATAAGGGAAATATTCATCAATAATGGTTATCCTGTTAACTTATTGATGACTGTATTTTCAAAAAGATTGCGGACTTTAAATCCCCTAAAAAGTCTTGACCCTTGAAATTCTCGGTTTATTTAAAATTACCGTGGATTGGGGAAAAGAGTAATAGACTTTCCAAACAGATTCGCAGAAGTATTTACGGTTGCTTTTATTCTGTGTCCTTGCGTTTGGTATATACTACGAGACCTGCTTTTCCGTCTTTTCGCAAGGATAGTTTGCCTTACATCCAAAATAGCAATATTGTATATCAATTTAAATGCCAGTGCGATGCTGGTTATGTTGGGTGAACATCCTTGCACCTTTTGACCCGTATATATCAGCATGTTCCATCGAAGATCAGACAAGTAAGGATGGGGTCTGGTGGTCTCCCTCCTTCTGCAGCCTTGGACTCTGCTATTGGACAGCATTTGGTTGACAACCCGTGCTGTGACGATAGATATAAAATAGAATGGCGCTACATAGAGCGGACTCCAGAAAAAATTTAAAGATTTTGGAGTCTGTCTCTATTGCGGTGCGTCAAGCTTCTTTGTGCCGGCAAAAGGAAAAATCCAACGCATTGTTTTTTCTTTCACCTCTCTCTCTCTCTCTCTCTCTCTCTATATATATATATATATATATATATATATATATATATATATATATATATATATATATACATACACACTCTCTCTTTATCTCTTTTTCTCTCCTACTACTACTCTCTTCTCCATACCAGTGCCCCCAGTCTCTTTAAATATCATTCCATTTTTTTTCTTTTCAAATTCGAGAGACATTTTGGATGCTTGCATAATATTGGTTTCTCTATCCGCTTCTTCCCAACTATTCTACCTCTTATTTCTCTCCCTCTTCCCTCCTCTCCCTCTCTCTTTCTCTTTCTTTCTATCTCTTTCACTTTCTCTCTCTGCCCCTACCTTTCTCTCTACTCCTGCCGCCTTCTATCTCGCTCTTTCTTTCTTCATCTCCTTTTCTATTACTCTTTTCTCGGTACCAATGTCCCTCACCTTTTTTTTTATTATTATTTAATATCGTCTAATATTTTCTTTTTTCGCGATTTTTACTAATTTTTTTTTTTTTATCATTTTAGTAACATTTGTTTCATTTTCACTCGACCGCCATATTGAATTTGAAATAAATAAAAATGTTTTTTTCCATTTTTTTGTTTTTGTTTTATCTGATTTTTTTTTTAAGCAATTGTTTTGATCATTTCAATGTAATCCATGCAACTTCTAATCAAACTTCATCCAATTGATTGGCCTGAAACACTTTGAAAGAAATTCTGATCATTTTCCAATTCCAAACTCGTATTTTCTCTTGATAAATATCTTCAAACAATTGTTTGTTTTTTGTTTCGGAAGATTTTACGAGAGCTATGGAAAAAAAGATCATAAATTAATGTTTCATGTATTTAAACTTAATAACGTCTTTTCAGATTGGATAATTGATACATGTGTAGCATAAATCGTGCTGAATAAACATTTGAATAAATATATTTCGGTTAGGAGAGACAAAACCGCCTTTCCGGTCATAACAAAATCGCATCATTGCCTTTCAATCGTTATGGGTGATCAAAACAGAAATAAAACTGATTTTGATCAGAAAATAAAAATTCCGCAGTGTCAGTAGAATAAAATAAAAAAAAGACAACAAAACATCATATAAAGTTTTATTTCCCCCCAAATAATTAGAATTGTACTGTTTTCTTTTGATATCGAAGTACAAAGTCATCAACATTGTTATATCGTATGAATCCGAAGATTCTATTATTGGCATTGCTTTCCTCGTTTTTTTTTTTTCTTTTTTTGTTTTTTCTAGTCAGAATTCTTTCTAGACAGACATCAGGTGCTTACGGAAGGGGGGCGCACATGAAGGTTGTCAACATTCAAAGTAAAAATAGGTTTATTATTATTTACTCACTAGCAGCAGTCACATAAGTCATCATCAAAAATTTCTCTTTGAGAACAACCTGTGACAACTGTAGTCTGAGTGGCAACAAGTTTCCCCAGATTTCCAGTATTCTCCACCTATTTCAATGACTTTTGCAAAAGAACTTGCGTTATTGCAACAGCCGCTTACCATTGATTTCTCTTTGGCAGCAACCGTTGGTCTTCACTGAAGTTTGGGTGGCATAGGCTTCCCCAAGGTCCCGGTTCTCGTTGCACTCGCTCAGCGAAGGTCTGGCTAGTGCTTTCTCTCCTCGGTCTTTCCATTCTATTATTATTATTATTAGTAGTAGTAGTAGTAGTAGTAGTCTTTTTTCACCCCCAAAGAAGGAACAGCGCCATTTGGATATAAGGGGCTAATATTTAGTCCTTAATCTACAGGGACACTATGTAGGGAGTTGAGCAGAGAAATGTCTGTTCACATTACACTTGAACTTCTGCGTGTCAGTACAGTCGGAGAAACAGGGACCCGGGAGAGTATTCTCAAATCTAGCAGTTCGAGGGAAGAAACTATTTGAGTAGAAGGCTGTCATGCATCTATTGATCTCTACAGTGTAGGGTGGGATTTTGCTGCTGTTTTGTGTAACGAACTGGATTCGAACATTGAACCCGCAGATCGCCAGTCTGAGTATCGTCACCTCCCGAAGTATAAGGTAACCCAAAAATTACATCCATGGAATCGTTAATAAAATTCCAATTTCATGTCTGCAAGCCAACGATAGTCGTTACAAATAAACATCAATCCACGCTTGACTTGTCCACTGAGCTTCAGTTATCAATATTCAACCGTCTTTGTCTTATTGCTATTCAGTATCAGTCACGATCACTATTTAACTGTTATAACCCTAGCTAAAGGGTTACAAGGTAAACAGAACACGGGAATAAAGTAGCAAAATGCATTAACAAGAACATACAAAAGTGTGGTTGGTTGTTTTGTTTTACGGCATATCAACTCTTTTCAGGTTATTTAATGCCGAATCTGGTGATTTTGAAGAACGATTTTTTAATATAGTGTATTTGTTTTTTAAGTCGTATTCTATTTAACCCATAGTTGGGACCCTAACAGATAATACCACTCCGGGTCAGAGAGGACCTATGAGTAATGGCAATTAAAGAGTGGCTCCACACTCCCTAAGGTCTGCAAGCTGGGGCCTCACCATCGGATATAGTTTTAGGTCATATCCAGGACCACAAAAGTGTGAGTTATTCGTTTACCCAAAGAACAACCTGGGTTAGTCTACCGAATATCGACTCCGGATTAATGCCTTGTCTTCCGGTATTTATTGTGCACTAGTGGGATCTGTGAAAATTCCACATATGTATCTTTCATATGTAATATATTACTGCTGGGCATTCTGTGGGCGTTCAGTATGAATAGGGACCCCGCGATATTACTGCAGTCCTTTTGTTAAAACTGTAAAAATATTTATCAAAGTAATCTGGTTGATGTAGTGTCAGAATATATCTGGTAATTACGGTTTATCTCCAATATCTTTATAGGAGTCTGTGACATATTTCCATTGTATGGAAACCCGGCGTGAACGGAAGTCCCACTATATCATCATACTACCTTTAGACAGGGCAGATACTACCCTTAGATCCGAGTTAGAAAACTGAGAAGATATATTTTAGTTTCACATATGGCCCGAAAACGACATCATTTATATATATATATATATATATATATATATATATATATATATATATATATACATCTTCGGTGATTGAGAGATCCTATTTATTAAAAAGTCTGATAGAAACTACAAACATTACATTAGCGTGTATACATATTAATTTAATGTTCGTAGTATGTTATCACTAGGGCTCTGACAACAGCATATTCTTTTCATTGTTTTGACTCTTGAGTGTGTATCCGTTGATATCTTATATGCTGTTATATTCAGTGATGTGGTTCTCGATCGATTAACTGTGTCCGATATATACTCGACAGTCAAAACAACGAAAAGAATATGCTGTTGGCATATCCCTAGTTATCACCTTCTAATCCTCCTTTTTAATAAATAAGATCTCCCGATCGAATAATTTATAATCTGGGAACCGTGACACACGTACGTAGTACATTAAAGATTCTACGGTATTAATATGTATATTGGATCAATTCATTCGTAAGTAACACAAGAAGTTCCGCCACAACATCACCCGAGTGTTAATTTAAACGCATTGGACAGACAAGGATGTGTTGTGAAGGATGAGCATAGGCTTAAACATAAGGGCGAAAACTCTTCATACTCCAAATTAAAAACATAGATATAGGGGACACTTTTTTGATTCTTCAATATGCAGGAAGTATAATTCTGAATAAACGTCACTTTCGCCGTATCCTTATCCTTTCAGATTTGTATGTGTGAATTTATCTTACAGAGTGAAGCTATGAAATTGTCCCCCTTGAAGAAACGACATGATTCCATTTCTGTTTCATGAAAACTGGTTTTCTTTATTACTAGCGATAGGTACCCGGCGTTGCCCGGGTGTTTGTAGGTGTGTGTGAAAAAAACCCGAAGCCTAAAATGTGAAAAAAAACAGGTGCCCGTGAAAAAAAACGAAGCCTTGACAACGCGCAGTTGGAAAATAGTAAAGTGTAAAAAAAAACAGGTGCGCGTTTTTGATTGACGTGACGGCGATAGCTATTCAGCAGTTAGCATTTTGTGCGGGACAGTTTTTAATGAGGTCAATAAATCGGTTTGTTTGTTTTTAAAAACCCGCTCCCTCGTCTCGAAATGAAAGCTACCGTCTGATATGACGAAGTCGACATTGACCAAACGTTACTTAGCTCTCTAGAGACCACTGACTCTGGGCCTGTGATTAGAGTCGAGTTTCGATTTTTTTTTTATACCGAAAACCGAATGTAATGCGGGAAATGTGGAATAATTAACGTTTGAAAGTCAATAAAATTAAATAGACAGGCGAGCTCCGAGGTTAAGTGTAAGATATTACAATTTATATGACAACATGACCATTGCCAGCACCCTCAAAATGCATCGCTAGATTGCCACGAATAACAGGGACCTGCCAGTGTGATGAAAACAGTTTTCTGCCACAGTTATGGTTTTTGGTGTGGTTTCAAGTGAGGGTTACATCATGCCACCTCACTTTTCGAAGTCGGTTCGAAAGACAACATCAAAGTGTACCTGGATGTACTGAAAGGTGTGGTCATCCCCTGGTGCAATTAGGTAGCCGCTGACAGATCCTAGGTGTGGCAGCGGGACTCGATGCTGTCTCATATGTCAAAAAAGACTAGGCTTAGCATCAGAAGGAGTGCTACGGCTTTGTACCTTTCTCTTACTGGCCCTCCCCCCCCCCATCTGAACACAATGGACTACTTCGTTTGTTCATACGTCGAGAATATCACCAACATGATCTCTCACACCATCAAAGCCATCCTGATCGTCGGATTCCGCCGAGTATTCGCCGAGCTCTCGCTCCCAGTTCCGGACTCGTATCAAGACAGGAATTGAGGCTGAAGGCGGCTACATTGAATAGATGTCAACTCTTTTACATAATCAAATTACCTGAACTGATTTTTTCAATAAAAGATTTAAAATAAAGCTGTAGTGGGTTTTCTTTAAGGTGACACTTTTATCGTTCCACCCTGTAGATAAAAAAAAAACCCGCAGACTATTCAAGAACAGAAGAGGACCATTACAACCAAAATCAAGACAAAAATCTGAAATATATAAATGACATGAGTTACATTTTTAGAGGTTATCCTTTAGACCTATAAGCGGTCACGCTTGGCAATCCCTTCGAATGGATTACAATATCTGTATACTCATTTTCCCTTGCCATGAACCCTGTTGAACATTTTCTTAATGTCTGTATTTCTAACGTTTCATAATTTCCTGAATGAATCAGTTTATAAATGAAAACGAGGCTTCAAGTGTGCAAGTTTTCTATATTATAAGTTGTCTGGCTTTTCCAGAACAAGTATACAATATCAAATCGAAATATAATTTGATGTTTCTGAATTTTGGATATCAGGATTGATAATTTTGATTATTTGAACTATTACCCTTATTTTGAGTGCTATTCTCACAATGTAATCTCCTACCTTTTTCAGATATATCTTTCTGTCAAGCTCGAGAATTTGCACAGAATTTCGAACACAACTCTTTATTTAATCCACGAAATGAATTTTACTTGGTATGTTATCCGTTAACGAAAAATACTAAATGTCTTTTTAAGTCGAATCACTTAAAGATTTGCCCTGAACCCCTTTGTACCATTCTTTAATGTCTATATTTCTGATGTTTCATAATTCTCTATGGGTCAGTTTATAAACAAAAACGAGGCTTTAAGTTGGCAAGTGTTATATATCATAAATTGTCTGGCTTTTTTCAGAACATGTAAACATATATCTATAGTCAGTAGAATAAAAAAATAATAATAAAATATCATATAAAGTATTATTTCTTCAAAATAATTGGAATTGCACAGGTTTTCTGTGATCAAAGAACAGGGGACCTCTAAAAAATATTACTCAAGGAATAGTTGGCATTTATTCAGTTTACAACCCAATCTTCGCCAACTTTGTGTCGGCATCTTCTGGCAGCTTACGTAAGCAGCCGGAAATTGACGAAGCAATTAACCAACCAGCTCTAATAACACAAGTGTGAAATTGATTAAATCAAGAAAAATGCTTCAAACCGAAAGTGGCCTTACATACACTATGCCAACGCGAAATCCCCTCGCCTTTTCTCATATTAAGAATGGTTTCTATTCAGAAAACCAATCTTAACATAGGGAAATTGCCGATGCAAAGTGGTCAAAGATTACGTTGTAAACTATACAAGTGTCCAATCGTTAACAAAATTTACAATTCTTTTATGTAATCTATTTTGATACCTTCTATTTTAATCACAGCTTGCAATTCCAGGAGTTTCTTTCCTAGAATTGCAAGCTTGTGGAAATTTTTTCCTGCTTGACAGTTTTCTTCTGACATAACCTTAGTCTTTATAAGACTAAGGCTAATAGGTATATGTCTTTGCAATAATCATCTTTTGTATTTTGTTAGCTGTTTACATCGAGTGGCTTCACGCTTTGTCTGGTGAGATACCCATCAGTATGTGTAGTGATGAAATGAGACTTCCAAATGTCAAATCCGGGCGTCAAGAGATCAACGGATGATGAGCAGACGAAAGAGCATATAACAGAGATGCAACGATATGCCTTTAAATATTTCTATTGTTAACTTTCTTTTCGGAAACTGTTTCTAAAACCAAGTCTGGAAATTTTTTTGTGGATTAGATAGATTTAAACAAAAAAAAAAATGAACATGTTTCGTTATGGAATATTTTTGGAGGCAAAGTCAATTTGGTCATTAAAATTTTATTCGAGTTTTATCGATTCGTCAAATAATTGAGATTTTAATCGTGTTTTGCCTTCGTTTGTCTTCTGTCTCAGGTTAAATAGTTTTCCATTTTTAGATAGAAATCAATGTAAACGAATGTTCTTGCTTTGAAGAATTTTTCGAAAATGGTTTTCTTTTAAATATATTTTTTAGAAATAATTTCAAATAATCTCTATTTATATCAATTTGCGTATGTACATATCTCTACTTATATATAAAAGGCGTGTGTGTGTGTATGTGTGTGATTTCGTTTCCAATAGACTCCAAAACGACTGGGTCGATTTTTATGAAATTTCATACAAATGTAATTTATATGCCTGGGTGTTCTTAAATAGGTTTTGTGTCGGAATGCATCCGATAAGTATCGATAAACCAAAAAAATCCGATTGTAGCAGAAACTGTCTGATTTTGACCAAAGTTAATACTTTTATACGGACTAACATCACAAGTGAATTTGAGAAGTTTTA
This sequence comes from Euprymna scolopes, assembly GCF_053919585.1. Lineage (NCBI taxonomy): Eukaryota > Metazoa > Mollusca > Cephalopoda > Sepiida > Sepiolidae > Euprymna > Euprymna scolopes. Next base: position 76,622,854 of record NC_136516.1, on the reverse strand, counting down.
CCTCCACATAAGCAGAAGGGTCCGGCGTATAAAATCAACAGAAAGTTCTTTCAGAAGATAGAGGCGCGTTCAAAATGAATGTTTCTGTTTAGAGCACAATCGAACCATGATACTTAACAGTTGCAACTTAAACTTTAATTAAAGCCATTATATAAAATAATTTCATAAAATCAGCAGGTGCTCTACAGTGCAATGTAGACTATAATGTATTATGGACTAAGTCACTGCGGCGAGGTATGTGAGCTTCCTCTCGTTGCACTGTGGTGAGTTTCTGAGTAGAGTAGACAGTCAATCGATTTGAGTGGAAAAAATGGACAATTTCACTGATTGCAATGATAATGAAAGTATTAGAAGTGTAGAAGAGTCGTTGATCCGCATTCAATCCTGGGCAACGTTGGGTCTCCTAAAGTTAAACATCATTGAATCTGATCAAATAGGTGACTATTTGACGCTATGTGAAATGATAGCACAAAAGAACAGCCCTTAAGAGAACTTAAGCAATTACTTTAGTATAACCTGCTAATTCATATATGTGTTAACACAATGAAACACCCTCCCCTTGACGGAAGTCCTGTAACCAGTCTTGTAGCGCAGCTCTCCGGAAAGAGTATGCAAACGCAATTTTTTTTTTAATTATTATCCAAATGATAACGAACAAAGTCATGTCCGTAAAGTTCGTAAGCGAAATTCCAGAATGACCATTGCAGTTGCGTCAATGTTCAAAAAATATTTGAGGCGTTCAGTGATTCCTACGAACGCAAGAAAGTAAATGGCTATATTTACTACATTCTTTCTTTCTCCGTTTTATTGGAATTCACTTTTCTCCTCACTCCCTAAAGTAAGTTTTCACAGAAAGGTGTTAACTCAAATCAGTGGAAATCATTCAAAATCCCACAACGTAATATTTTTATGTTAGAAACTCCTACAAACCAAACTGCCAAAATGCTAAAAAAAAAAAACTCAAGAACATCTGCACAACAGCCTCCCTCCCCAACCTTTAGTTGTAGGAAGCGCAAAGGGTTCAATAACTCGCATACAAGCTTCCCCTATCTCGGGCGCACATTCCTATACACTAGTAACAATCAGGTGAGCAGAAACAAATTGCTATACATGCATCAACAAGAAGAAGGTAAACCAACGCACACATGCACAATATCACGGTGCCAAAATGTTGCATACGCATATATTCACATTATGAACGTTTGGATTTGTGACTACTAACGCTAACACGAGTTTGTATAAATGATTTAAAATAACTTTTATATTATTTATTGTATAAAAAATGTTTTGTTAGAAAGTTTCATTTTTCTTAAATGTTTATGCACTTGCTACCAGGTGACCCTGCTATTTCTCGAAATTCATCAATTTCCATTTAATATGCATGTTCCATATATATCCTTGATTTTTTTTTTTTTTTTGCTTCGTCAAAACATAAGTTTAGATCTCAAATTATATTAAATCTCAGTGTGGTTCTTGGACATGCTCAGATACGCTATTGTTACATGATAAGGGCTGTCCCCTTTTCATGCAAGTATAAAAATAGAGAGATTTAGTTAAAATGAAAATGAAATAGCATAGACGAAATTCGAACCTCGTGATTTAGGTTTAGAAATAGATTACGTGTGAGAATTAGAAAATGGAATGTAAAACAAACGATTGTTTAGAGTAGAGATAAAATAGTTTCAAGAAAAGAATGCGCACTGTCAATTTTGTTATGAAAATTCAATTGAAAGAATGCAGCTATAAGATAATTTAATAAACATGTTTTTAACATATTGGAAATATAGGTTACTGAGAATATAGGTTAAAATTCCTTTTGTTAAAAAGAAGGAAAAGTTTTGGACACGCATGTCCAGAACACGTGAAAGAAGACACATGTTTTAACATGTGTATGACGTCATGGAAAAATGGGAAGTTCTAGATATAGTTAGAAAACTTTACAGTTAAGAAAGGAGAAACTGGGATAAACTCAGAGGGAGTTTGAGAACGACAGACGATAGTCTGCAGTTTGGAATTCGAACGTCTAGAAGCGAGATGGTCACTTTGAAACTTAATATGTGAAGCTTTGAATTCTTGATGAGAAAACCACGACCGGTCGTGAGAAGAAATAAACCCATCATGTGTTTGTATAAACGTCGTCTTTGTGTTGTGATTTTACCGAAAGGTGAAATGAAAATTGTTATTATATGTCTATATATCTGTGTTATAAAATGTCATATCTACATCTCATATCTACACTGAGACTGTCTGAACACTATCTCCTCACTCTAAGAGCTTCTCTTACTTCTAAGTAATGAACATGTTTTAATATATATGAATCTCTTCATAACAGAAACAACGACATTCTTCATAACACGAACAATCTCTCTCTCTCTCTCTCTCTCTCTCTCACACAACAACATCCTTCTTAATACATCTCTCTCTTTCTAAGACACAACAACAAACTCTCAATAAGACTCTCAACAACAACATCCCTGCCCCCAACATCTCTCTAAGACTCTCACTATTAAAAAGTCCTAACAACGAACGATAAAATAACAAAAAAAGAAACAAAGAATAATCATAATAATAATAATGAACTATATAACACTATCGCCTCCAAAATGTCCCAAGCAAGAGACCACACCACATATTAAGTGGACCATATCGAAATCAGTAGAAAGCCAGCTCGCTAGCGAATTTGAGAGATCAATTTTCATCCACTCTCCACTCCGTACTCGTTCGTATACTGCTATATTGTTATACATAACTGCTCGTCTGTGTTCTTATTAGTACAACGGTAGGTGTGTCAGATTTTTTAGGGAATTTTTGATACCCTTAACACAAAACTGCGAATAAAATATACAAAACTCGTAATTTCTCTTTTTAAAGTGGTTTGTTTAATTTCTTTATGGAATATACTTCCAAAATAAACTATTAAAGTTTTTTGAAAAATAATAGAAATATTATTTTTTATTTAAAAAAAAAACAGTATTTATAAAGTGCCTGCGCGCGCTCATGCAACCATTTTTTTACGTAATGAAATTAATTGAATTTTACGAGTTAAATTGTTTTCAATTTTTTCAATTTAAAAATCTATCAAAATTTTTTTATTGGTTCAATTTTTAAATTATTTGCGGGTTTAATGTGAAATTTTATGCTCTTTCCAATAAACCGAATATAATATTCTATGCATACGTTTTTTTAAATACACCCCCCATTTTGAAATGTCTATTAAAATGAAAATAATTAATTTTCTCACCACAGATTTATATATCACAAATTGAAGATAAAAGATCAATAAATAAAATAATATAATTTAACACAAAAGAAAAGAATAATTTTGTGCAAATTTACCTGTAAAGTCAAAGGTTTAAAACCTTTTTTTTTTTAACGATGTTGATTTTTTTAACTGAAACCTCATATTCTGGTTATATTATCTAGTAAATATCGGACACCTACAGCAATTTTTTCTATTTCATTCAATGTTTTATTTTTTAGATAAAATAATCACTGCATAAAGAAGAAATAAAATATATTAAATCAAAAACTCATGTATTTCTTTAAGAGAATAAAAAGAAGTGGAAAATTGGTCGGATGGTTTGTTTTTAAACGGCAAAAACTGATGAGTGAAATGTGATCATTTTTCAAGTACGGTGAAGCATGTTTTCAAGCACAAGTCACGACGGCTCACGTGTATGTGTTATTTTTACGTTTTTAAAATAATTAATTGTGGCCGTTTTAGGCCTCCGTATTTGACAACCGGGAGAAAGATAGGAAACACCGCTTTGCTAACAGCGGATAGTTGCTTACAAAAAATGCGGTCTTTATTTAAAAAGTACATGGAATATAAAATATAAATATGGACAAATTCTTATAAATGAAGAATAAGCACCCATTGATTAGTATTTTTTATAGGTAAGTGATTTTTTTTGCATTTATATATATTTATTAGATTTGGATTAAGTTAAAATTCGTTGAATTCCGTGAAATCTTTTTTAAAGAAAACCGATTTTTAAAAAAATATTGTACATTTTTCGATTAAACCTTTTATTATTTTAAAATTTGGTCTTTGCGCCTTTTATTGAAAAAAAAAACTTAGGAATTGAAATTACATTATTGATGTTATAAGCTCCGAAACATAGCGATTCTAATTTATCAAATGTTTATCACTCTTTTGTAATGGCGACTTCTGAAACTCCTATCACAACGGTAATATAAAGCGTATTATCGCAGTGGCCAATAACAAAGGTTGAATAAATTTAAAGTTATTACAATTTGTAATGTCAACCGGAAGTGGTCAATAAAAAGCTTGAACGAATATAATATAAATATAAAGTTTGCAATGTCAACCGGAAGTGGCCAATAACAAATGTTGAATGAATCCAAGGTTATTACAATTAATAATAACAAACGGAAATGATCAATAAAAAGCTTGATTGAATCTAAAATTATTACATTTCGTAATAACAACCGGAACTTGGTCGGTAAAATAAACTGAAACGAAATTTCATGACTTTTTAAAAGTTTTGTTTTCCTTTCTTGATTATTGGATATTTCTAAAGGCCGAATGCATTCATTTATTCTATCTGTTTGTTTGTTTCTTTTGTAGATATGCAATTGCAGATTACGCATATCGGTCGATGCGTGACCGGAATTTGGATCAATGTATTATCATCTCCGGAGAAAGTGGAGCAGGCAAAACAGGTAAGCACATGCAAGCTCCTAGTTATATATAAGTGCAGCTACAAACAGTTATATTTTTTAATATTTTTCATTTTCCTGTTTATATTACACGTGCTTCAAATATTATTTTAGTTTTGTGCAAAAAAGCAAATTTCCGTCCTCACACTAAAAGACTGGCGAACATACGTCGTATGTAGTCGTGTAGGTAATTATTCACTTTCTATGCGAGTCATCCTCAGTACATCCTGGGGCATGTCACTTGCGATTTTGACAATGCTTTGATATTAGTTTAGATATGAGATTCGATACAATTTATGACAGTTGTCTACTTATTTTTCATGATAACTGCCGCCTATGTATGTACGCGCGTGCGGTGAGCACATGTGTTTAAATTAATGTATCGGTATTGCTTATATATATATATATATATATATATATATATATATATGAACAAATGATTAATAAAACATGTTAAAAGACATCTTCAAAAAGAGTTAAAAACATATTTAATTTTTAAAAAGGAAACACAAGATAAGTGGATAGTCCTTAATCCGCTGAGTTTCGAAGAAATACTCTCCTTCTCATTAGAGGGCAGGAATTAGCAAAATGCAGGATCGGATTTTGCATATAAAAGTATTTAATTAAACTACAAGTAAATCACAGATCTTACTTGGTTAAAAAAAGGGTGAGGTAAGGGGAACAGGAGGCAAAATAAAAATAAAAAGATTTCACATGAATGGACAGTCCGGTGAAAGGTAAAAATCCAAAAATGGTAAAATCCAAAACGGTCGAATTTAAAATTTCAATCCAATGGGTAAATTCCAAATGGTTCAAAATAATCCAAAAGGCAGAGTTCCTTGGAAAAAAAGCGCAAATAGAATGAATTCCAAATCATTAAAAGAAAAGTACTGGAGAGAATATTTAAAAACACGTCTATCAAGGCTGGATGAATCAAAAAAATTAAGGTTTAAAAAAACACCCGAAAAGCGGTGAAGATTTAAATTTGAAAAGCAAGGTCAAACTGACACAGACAAGAAGCGCGCAAATTAGCGTTAATAATTAGGTCAGCTTAGATATGCACGTGAAAGTCCCAGAATTAAATTAAGAAAACTGATCAGAACAAATAAATGGCTAAGTTTATGAAATGGGGCGTCTGTTATATATATAAAATATATATATATATATATATATATAAAATATATATATATATATATATATAATGTGCGTGTGTATGTATATGTGTGTGTATGTAGATGTGTGTATGTAGATGTGTGTGTGTATGTATGAGTGTGTATGTATATATATATATGTATATATATATTCATGTATATATATACATATGCAAATATCTATTTATATGTGTATATGTAGCTTAATGCTTAAGGGGAAAAGAGAGTTTAATTCAGAAGAGGAGACTTATCCGGATAATACCAAGTTCAACAATAATTATTGGAGCTTATACAATAGGACAGCAAGAGTATGAAATGAAGTCACAAACCTATATATTGGTAGATATAGAATGGATCATTTATTGAATAATGGAATACAAGCAAAATTTGGAGGGTAGAAGGGACTCTTTCTGCCAGGATATTTCGAAGCCTAATGCTTCTCATCAGAAGAGTAGAGAAGGTGTTAGGTATCATGGGGAAGATGCGGCGTCTAGCGTAGGGTTTATTAGGGATAAAGAAAATTAAGACGAATTATAGAATGTTGGGGAAGCTTTATTGAATTCTAAATAAATAAAGGAGAAGCTTGTTATATATAGCATGATATATAAGATTGTATATGGTCTTTAACATAGTGTTGAGTTTAAGGGTTATATGTTTTAGGGTTCAATTGGGGGTGTATTGTTGCTGCATGGTAATTTATTTCAACGGTTTGTGGTGTGTCTATTATCTATGGAGTGGTATTTTTGACAGGTGCAACCAAAACGGCAAAAGGCGGCTATAAAATCGCTTATAATTGGGGGGGGGGGTATGCAAGGTTGTAATATTGATTAGGTAATATGCGGCAATATTTTTAAGTTATGATATAGGGAGTATGATTATAAGGGGACGGTCGGAGGATCGAGTAGCAATGTCTATGAGTGCGTTTAACTCGAAGCAAAAGGTTTGAGGATACATATAGTTGGCAAGTTGGAAGAGTAAGGAAACATTTACTACTTATAAAAGTGGTAATAATATCATAATAGTAGGGTAATTATAATAATGAGAATGATGATAATAATGATAAATATTGTAATAGTAATAATAATAAAGATAAAATAAAATAAAAGTAAAAATGATACTATATATAACAAGCTTCTCCTTTATTTATTTAGAATTCAGTAAAGCTATGTATATATATATGTGTGTATATATATGCATATGTATATATATATGTATATGTGTGTGTATATATATGTGTGCATATATATGTGTGTATATGTGTGTGTATATATATATATGTATGTATGTATATATATATATATATATATATATATATATAATGTGTGTATATATAGTGTGCGTGTTATTGTCTATACACACCAATATTCATTTTCATATGTTTATATATACGTGCATTCTCTGCTGTTTTTGTTTTGTTTTGTTGTTTTTTTGTATGTTTTTTATTTTTTTATTTTTCTCATCATTTGTTTCTAGCTGGCGCATTCTACCGGATGCCAAACATTCATTCGCTATCTCATACATTTCAACCAAGAGGGCTTTTTTAAGTACGGCACAATCACGTTTACATGTCGGTTCTTGCCAGATCACCAAAGTTAAGTTACTTTGAGCCTGGCCAGTTCCAGATGAGTGACCATTTGGGAAGGCTAGGCACTGTATATACCTTCTGGGAAGGTTGAGCGCAAATAAAAGCTCCTCACTACAAAAGCATCTCCAGGAGTTCAAGGCTATGGATGGATAGATGGGAGATGCCTTTTTAAGATTATAATCGTCCCTTTAAGTGCAATTGTTTGGATCGCTCTTGCACTTGGTTCACTGTGTTGTGTTGTTATCTAATAAAGGGGATCGTGTGTGATCGTCTAGCGGTTCTTTCTATTAAATGATATGTCGTTGTGTGTGTGTGTGTGGTACATGTATTTTTCAACATACCTTCGCGTGTCGTCGATGTTGGTCCATCTGAATTCCTCTCGTGTCTTGGAGGGGAGACGGTACCTGTTTTGGACGAAGGTTCATTCACTCTAACATGATGACTTGGTTTTATAGTTTATTTTACTTTCCAGATGTCTCGCAGAAGGATGGAAAGTTAATCTCTGGCTTGCGTGGTTTCTCTTGGTCTCGTTTCTACACACGTCAGCGCCCCCCCCCTCGCCAGTAAGGGGGAGGAGACGTCTGTGAAGCCATCCGTCGCGTTCTAAGTCCAAACCAAATCTCTACGATTCAGCTAACCTGATCACGTGACTCACATGCAATCCGATCGACTGATCCTGACTTCCGGTCACATTGTCTACAATATAATTTACACACTCCCCTCTCTCTCTGTCTCTCGATCCATTCTCTAACACACCTGATATATTTGCCGATAGTTTCTTTTTAAGTCTTTTCCATGAGTTTGGTTGCTCCTATAATTACTGGAATCATAGATCTTTCTAAGATTCCAATTTCTGTTTTTGTACATAAGACCTAGATATTTTTGTTATATTTTCCTTCTCAGCTCAGTTACACCCAGCATCATTGGGACACTGTGTCGTGTTATGACTTATTAAGTGCGGTGTGAATTATTTTATTTCCTTACATAATGGTTGGAGTTTCATATAATTTAATTTGCGAGGGTTGCTTTTATTCTCTCATGAACCCTGTTTTCCATGCATGTGTATGTGTCTCTGTGTTGCGGATGCATGTTTGTTTTCAGGTCAGTGTATCTCCTTTGGTTTGTGTATGTGAGTGCGTATCTGTGTATGCAATATGTTCTTGTCTACAAACACACACATGTTCCCATACTAATTTTTAAATGAATGTATATGTTTTGTATGTCTTATGATTTGCATGAGGCTGGTCTAAATTTTGTTATGATTGTGTGTGTGTGTGTGTGTGTGTGTGTGTGTGTGTGTGTGTGTGTGTGTGTGTGTGTGTGTGTGTGTGTGTGTGTGTGTGTGTGAAATGGGGGTAATAATCTTCGGTTTGAAAACTTGATATAATTTTGAATCTACATCTTCTGTATGTGTGTATATGCTGTGAAACAAATGTCTGTTTTCTGGGATTTTTATGTTGCTTTTATATAGAGCGACTCTGTTGCTGAGTGCTTGGTGGAACCTATAAATGATTTGTTACATGTATGCATTTTAGTATATATAGAGAGAGAGAGACAGACAGACAGACAGACAGAGATTCCTTGTTTGAATATTTGCTGTATTAATAAATATTCTAATTGACTTATTTTCATTTTTATCAATTTTCTTGTTTATTAATGGCGCTATCTAGTATATTAAGCTATTATTTTGATAAGTTCTAATCTAAAGATAATATTTCCGTTTGTGATTTTATATATATATATATATATATATATATATATATATATATATATAAGGTTTGAAAATGATGGATAAAACAATGTAAAGAGACGTATTGGTGAAGGATTAAGTGCAAAGTGTACTAAAAAAAACTGTCAAGTTTGGGGCCGGAAGCGTCATGGTACTTGGAATGTTTTCTAGCCAAGGTACAATGCCTCTTGTCCGGTTACAAACTCATGTAAACGTGCAGATCTATAAAAACATTGTTCAAGATCATGTTGTGCCAATCATACAGAACTCAGATTTCGATAGGGCTACTTTTGCAAATTAAAAATTCGTTGAGTATATAGGTTGAGAAGCCTCCACTCACACATACACACACACACACATTCTTACTTTTATAGAATACTAGCCTGGGTGCCCGGTGTTGCCCAGGTGTTTGGCGGTGTGTGTTGAGCAATAAAAAAAGTGGTAGTAGGCAGGCAGGCAGTACCACGAAGGAGGAAAAGAATGTGCAAAAAAAGAAACGTGACGTTTTTGGCGAGGTACCCATCACCAAAACGGAAGTGGCGAAGGTTTAAATTAAGGCTAGTCAATCAAAAAAGGGGGGATGACTTTCGCAAATATCGGCAAAAAAGCGACCATTCTATGTAGAAAAGTGCCGAGTTGAGGGTGAAGGAATTAATGTTTTTAGCCAATTTTTTTTATATTTATTCATATTCATATCTTTTATATTATATTTATTTATATTCATATCTTTTATATTATATTTATTTATATTCATATCTTTTATATTATATTTATTTATATTCATATCTTTTATATTATATTTATTTATATTATTATCGTGAAAATCCGTCGCCTGTGTTGAACAGACATACATACATATATTTAAAAAGACAGGTGAGATTTTTATTGAATACTAGCAAGCAATCCCACAACCCATCACAGAAGAGAGGATGCAAGCCTGTCTCTGCTTTATTGTTATTTTCATGGCAAGTGCTCGTCTGAGCTCCAATCTATGGTCCTCCCTCGCCAAACTTTCATGAGAAACACTCGTCTAGCTGAAAACACTATTAATAATTTATCCTACTCTTTATCTGTGCCTAAACCTTAACGTAGATTCCACGAACAAAGTTTCTTTCTTAGAACGGCACGCCTGTGGAACTGTCTTACATTTGCCTGCTTTCCTGATGACTATAATATGGCCGTCTTCAAGTCTAATGCAAACAAGTTCTTAATGAGCCATTTCACTTAAGTTAAGAAATTTACCAAATCTCCATTACTAACGATTACCATGATTCTGATACTGTATACTCTTTAACCCTTATCCTCGAGTGGCCTCTCGACCTTGATAAGTATAAAAAACATATATAACAAAGTTGTATTTTCTTTTTAAACAAATAGAAAAAAAAAGATTTTAATATGAATATCAGTACACAAAAGAAATTATAGGAATATAGATAGAGAATACTCCGACATAAACTATTAATCATAATCTAAAAACAATCTGGAAACTTTATTTTATTGTTGCATTTATGCTAAACCTAACGACTTTTCTAGCACTTATCTCTCTCCCTCTCCCTCCCTCTCCCCCTCTCTCTCTCTCTCTCTCTCGCGCTCTCTCTGATGTAAGTAAATTTCTTTCTGAAAATAAAACCTTTAAGAAACTCTTGGCGAACGTCTCTTTGTGTCTTTCCTGCATGAAAAGAAGCTTTATATGTATAGCAACCACTAAACAAAACCGCGACGATGAAGAGAAGTAGTGGCGCCAGAAAAGGGTGATAAAAGATGCACATGCAAGGTCTTAAATAAGTTTCCAGACATTTTTCATGTGGTCCCTTTTATCGATAGTACATGCATGAAACTCTATTCCCCTTTAATGTAATCTTCTCTGGTTGCAATGCCCTTGTACCGTTCCAACAACTTCTGGGAGGCATCATTGAAGTCTTCTTGACTGAGCATGTCAATGACTCTCACTATATCCTCTTTCATCTCTTCAATTTTCTCATAACGACAGCCTCTAAGGTTTTTCTTAAGCTTATGGAATAACCAAAAGTCACAGGGAGCAAGGTCTTGACTATAGGGCGAGTGAGGAACTGTCTTGGTCAAATAGTCTGTTACAAGGATGGAGTAGTGGACTGGTGCATTGTCCTGGTGAAAATGCCACTGACCCAATTTGAAAGGTTTTGGCTTCTTCTGAGAGACTCTCTTCCTGAACTCTTTTAAAACCTCAACATTCCCTGTTGATTATTTGTACAGTGGTAACTCAGTGCATGTAGATCATGCCCGTTCTGTCAAAAAAAAAGGATCATCATAAGGTTTTGGGTGGATTTGCTCTGTCTGGCCTTCTTTGGTCTGGGAGAGCCAGCATGCTTCCACTAGCAACTCTGCCTCCTGATCTCTCGATCATAGCAGTAGATCCAGCTTTCATCGCAGGTCACCAGAGCATCAAGAGCTGCGGGATCTGAATTGATCAGCTTAACCATTTCCCTGTTGTCATGACAACGTCTTTCTTTCTGATCTTCTCTGAGCAACCTTGGGACAAACTTCATGCAAATCTTCTGAATCTTCAGTTCCTCGCAAATAATTGTATGTACAGTTCCCACACTGACATCAAACTGTGCACTTATTGCCTCTATAGACACACGACGGTCCTTACGCATGAAATTCTTTATTTGGCTAATCAACTCTCGTGTTCTGACTTCCTTACTCCTCCCACACCTCTCATCATCCCTCACAGAACCCTGCCTTTGTTTAATCTCTTATGCAACTCAGAAACTGATATTCGATTCATGCAAGATGGTCCAAAAGCAGTCTGAAGCATTCTATACGTTCATGTGCCATGCCTTTTTTTTTTTTTTTTTCAAAGTTTAAAACAGAATTTCATTGCATATCGTTCTTCTAAAGTGTCTTCAGGTCCAGATTGCATTTTTTAAATTCACCAACTGCGACAATCAGGCTTTAGTAGGATGTATTCCAATTCTTGCTGTAGCTGTTTATTTGAAGCTGAAATCATAAAAAAATGGCCAGTCATCTCATAAGATGTATAGCAATAACATACTGAATTTTCAAGAGTCTACAACAATTTTAAATGCTTGTACAAAAAAGTTTGTAAATTATTGAAGGTACCTCGTATGTATAACGAACGTTGATTCTATTACGGAAAACATTACAATATCGATTTTTTTTCTATGAAAACATAACAGTAACGGTTGGAAAACTATATTGGTCAATGAAACAGGAAAAATATTACTTTAATTTATACATAAATGTTTGATTGTTTATTATTAGGGATAACTGTAGAAAATATTATTAGATTGGGCTAGTGTTTCAGAGATATGGAGAAAAATTCATAAATACTTGTAGGCTCAGTTCAAGGAGTTGTAACAGTGGGCGAAGCTTTAAACGATATCTGCCGATGTTCAAAGACGAATCCTTTGAAATAAGATCTCTTACAAAATCAAAGTTAATCTTTTTACGCCTTTACTGTACACCGGCTTTTAGCAAAGGTCAGACAAGAATCGATAATGCGAAGCTTAACTCCTTGCCTTGGTTTCTGCTACCGTCTGCTCTGTTTGACGAATGCATACACGCAGTTATTATTATGGCAACACTTGCAGACATTCCTCCCCCCCCCGTTATCCTTTTAACAGTTTGTTAGGCGTGCTGCTAACGAGAGGTTTTCATGTTAAACAATAAACAGGTGAATACCTGACAGCTATTCGCATAGTTTATTCTTAAGGAAACAATACATTCACCTCCTGACACTCACTGATATACATCTATATATACATATTCGGTATTTGTGTATGAAGTGGCGATATTCTCACGGATAGGTAATATTTACATCAGAAAAACGCTTATATATATATATATATATATATATATATATATATATATATATATATATATATATATATATATATCTGTACTATTGATAACATTTTCATAATGTTTATTTTAAATGTTAAACTTTTAAATGTTTATTTATTTATTTGTGTGTGTGTGTGTGTGTGAGCGTGTACCAATAAAACTTTCGAACGAATGCACCGAATTGAAAAATTCTTTTTTCCCCTGAAAGGTGTGAGTCCCTAGATTGTTCTTATTTATATATGGTTCGTAACGAACAACGCCGAGTCACACAAAAGGCCCAAAATAAGAGGTTTTGAGCCGTTTCCTGCAATTGTCGAAAAAGTTACCTGTCCATGTCAACAGAATTTAGCATTGTCTGTATACAGTCGCGGTAACATCTTTTGGCATACGGACAGGACTTGTGTCACAATGGATAATCCGTCTGACTACGAATCAGAAGATCCCAGGTTCGAATCCTGGCAAGTTCATAATAATTTTAACCATCATTTAATCCAACGTTTACTCATTATCCTTACCCTTAGTTAAGGTATTTCTGTTTTTTTAGTGATTTCGTTTTGTGAATATGGTAATTTTTCATGCTCCGAGTTCACAAAGTAAGCATTGATGGTAAGACAATGTTGAGTGTACTCGATTTTGTGTTTGACGCGGCACAGCCGCTAGTGATTAATAAAGTTTAACTATATTATTATATTTTGAGTAGTAAAGAATATGGTGCTTATTTAGAATTACACTTGATTATAAAAAAAAAATACAGAAAAAATCTTTATGGTGTACGATATATGTATATGTTCAATTGCAAGTTACATTCTTTCAGAGGTTGAAAGTTTAATCCTCAGTGCGGGTGATGCTCAAAATATAGTTATGAACTATATTAGGTTTCTACCCAGTCATGATTAACAGAACGAGAGCATTCTACCCTCATGGATTAAATAAGGATTTCTATTTGAAATTACATGCAGATTCTCAATATTGATTAAGATTTCTGAGATCGACAAGATACACTTGAAGAAGGTCAGAAGTTACATTGACGGAAACGTCATGAAGATAACACTCAAATGAGAACAGTCGTTTGAATAATTCCAATAATATGGTCAATTTTGAAATGAATTTTGGTTGCTTTAAACCTAATCTTGTTTAGTATTAACTATTCATTTACACTTTCATTGCTCATCATCATCATATCATCATCATCATCATATGAATCCGAAGAATCTATTGTTGGCATTGGTTTCCCAGATATTTTTCTAGTCAGAATTCTTTTTATAAAGAAATCAAGTACTTACGGGGGGGGGTCACGAGAGCATTATCAATATCCTAAGTGAAAGTGATTTTTGTGGAACAAACCAGATTAGAACTTGAAACTCCCAGGTCGTCAGTCCGTGTCGTTTATCCCTAGACCACTGTCACCTTCCATTGCATAATATGAGTCCCTGTGTTTCCTTTTGTAATAGGCCCTGTCGGTGCGGCATTAGAATACACCGACTGCCCCCCTGCAGAGGGTAAAAGTCCCTTAATGGGTTCCTGGATATGACCTTAAACTATATCCAGTGGTGAGGCCCCAGCTTGTGGGCTTTGGGGAGTGTGGAGCCACCCTTTAATTACCATTGCTCCCAGGTCCACTCTGACTCGGAGTGGTAGTACCTGTTAGGGTTCCAACTATGGGTTAAATAGAAACCGACTTGAAAACAACAAATATATTCTATTAAAAATTTTTCTTCAAAATCTTTGGATTCGGCATTAAATAACCCGAAAAGGGTTGCTATGTCGTAAAACAAAAACAACCAACCAACTATTAGGGAGATCCGACATTGCCTAGGATTGAATAATAATCAACGAATGTTTCACACTCCCGTATTTTTGTTGTCATCAAGAACCCGTGGCATAATGAATAAATCCTTTGTGAAATTCAGTGGTAAGTTATATTCCTCTGTAGATTCAAGATTCGATTCTCAGTGTGAGCGACATTAAAATGCAATTGCAAATTACTTAGGACTTCTACCTGGTCATGGCTGACAAACGAGGGCATCCTACCCATATAGATTTAAAGAGTTTCGTTTGAAATGGTTCCTGTGATTGACAGATACACATGAAGAAGGTCGGAGGTTACATCGACAGAAACGTTGTGCGAATAACATTCCAGATGAGAAACAATAATATGGGCAATTTTATTATGAATTTTAGCAGCTTTAAACCTAATCTTGTTTAATATTAATAATTCTGCATTAATTGATTAAAACCTTCAAGTTGTTCTTCATTTTACCGCCATTGTCGTGCAATCAACACGCAAGCTGAGAACATCTGAATAATCCAAATAATATTGATATTCTCGTGATTCTCCTATCAAAACCTTATGCAAATATTCAGCAAGTTCTTACAGCTAGGGAATTTATCCCGGGGCCCCCAAAATCCACAGTTTAGACCAGGGGTTCTCAACCGGAGTCCACATGGGTCCTAGGGGTTCATGGAATATTTCTGGGGGTTCACAGGCAAAACATAACAAAATGGGGGTCCACAACGATATTTTGGTGGTCCATGGAGAAAACCAACTCTGAATAGTTTTTATTATTAAAAATTTAATTTCTAATCTCCATCGGCTTGACCATGGAACAAACATTGTTAATATTGATATTGGTAAAGAATTATTATCACTCTAATTTAGATTATTATTATTATTATTATTATTATCATTATTATCATAATTATTATCATTATTATCATAATTATTATATTTGTTGTAGAATACCTTATTTGCATTGAATTAGTTTTCATTTAAAAATAAAGCTTACTTTTCTCGTATTTCTTTGATAATTAAAACCTCAAAATTTATATTAGTGAAAAAAAGAAGATTGTCTTATGACCGATAGTTATGAAGGGGTCCACCAAGATAAAAAGAAGGGAAAAGGGGTCCATGAGTAAAAAAAAAAAAAGGTTGAGAACCACTGGTTTAGACCATTCCTGTAATGATCCGGCCCTAGTTGTTTTTGCAGTGGCAGTAAATCGCTGTACAGTTCTATGAGGTCCACTCTCTCATGTTTTGCCTTCTGTTTTTGCGAAAAGGTTAGTTTATTGCTAATCGCCTGAGGCGCCCTTCCTCAAGAACGCCTACGGGGACCGCCTCCTCTCCCCTGCGTCAATCTTCCAAAATGGCAACCTCGACTTGACTAACAGATGCCTCATCAATGACAGAAAGTGGGATTGAGAATCCCACTTTCTGACTCTGGCGTCTACGTTCTTGCAGGGAGAGAGAACTAAATAACCTTAGCAGCAATACGACAAAAATAATAATGCAATATTTGACAATATTGTGGCGATGTAATATTGTCGCTTGCATTATTCACATCTTTCAAACTATTTTTTTCACATTGGTTGCTAGTATTTTCACAACGTTTCGGTTGTTGTACTCTCCGGCCTTCTTTAGATGGCTTTTTGTCATAGCCAATAACTTTCTGCATAGAACATGCATTATGAGTATAGAAAATAAACAATTATACTGCTATAGATAAAATAATTATCTATATCATACTACGGAATATATAAGCGTATATTTTCAATAGTTAGAATATGTAGAAAAAAAGCTTCAAGGGAAATGAAGTAGCCGAACTCGTATATCTATTTATATAAAGTTAAGCATGTCTATATGTTTTTATATTTCTACATATAGAATCCACTCCTTATCTTAATTAACCGTTCATTATGTATCTTAGGACATAGTTGTTAAGCACGAGAGTGGATAGTGTTGACTATATTTAGTTTAATTTAGTAAAAGAATTTTCCGGTTTTTAATGGGTTAAAAAGTCTAGTTAAATATAAAAAATATAATGTAAATAGATCAGAAATCATAAACCAAAATAGTTAACTTTTTTGTTTTATTTTACTTGAGACAAAGTTCTCAGAAGTCAAGGGGGCCCCTTCCTGGATCTAACAATTCATCTCTATTTGAGATCCATAGATATTCGAATATTCCTTTAAAGTTCTCCTTTATATCTCAAACACTGAGTTAGAAAAAAGTCGAGAACATCATTTCTCTCTCCCCAATAAACCATTTCTCTTTCTCCAATAAACCATTTCTCTCTCCCCAATAAACCATTTCTCTCTCCCCAATAAACCATTTCTCTCTCCCCAATAAACCATTTCATATATTGTAGTATAGCTTTCTTTTTGGTCTCTTGATCTTACTGGATTCCAGGACAAGAATTCATCTGGTCTCATGGAATATCCAGTTTTATACTGTTAGTTGAGATAGCATTACTTGATGAAGAAGCACTATTCTTCATAAAAGACAGTGTCGGTTGACCATATCGAGATCTTATTTGGGCCGACAATACTATGCGATTTTGAATATTTAGTCAAGGTTTACTTGTAGCAATAAGTATCCTCATGCTAGGCTATCTTGACAAGCCCCTGTACAGAGAGACTTTAGACACTCGAGGATAGTGTCTTGTAGGCATTCAAGTTTTCTCCAGTAGGCATTCAAGTTTTCTCTTTTTTTACTAATATGTGTGGGTATGTCATAACAAATATGAGGTTGTCAAAAGCACATTGAATTATTGTGAGTCTAATTAATATATATGTTAATATAACTACAGTTTAATCACAAAAATAAGCCAATATTTTTTACTTTTCTTGTTAAATCTAATTAATTAATCGGCACAAATGGGTTAATCAATAAGGAAAACCACTTAAAAGAAACGTAAGAATCCAGTTGGTAATCATTTTAAGAATCATGTTTTCAAAGATAGCATTTTTTATCTATATAAATAAAACATTAGATGTGTGTATGTGTATGTGTGTGTGTGTTTGCGTCTGTGAATAAATATTTAACCGATAAACTCTTAAACTACTGGTAACATAACTCTAAAATTAACAGGAAATACAAATCATACATGAAAGATGGATATATCAAGTAAAATCTTTGTTTGGATGAATAACGCATACAGAAATATGTTTGCAAGTTGAAATGTAAAATTGTTCATTTAAACTTGCCGACAGGTTTTTATTACTTTTGCGCATGTGCAGATTCATTTATAGCTTGAAGTGGTTTAATTTTAAATCTTTCTTATCTATCTGTCGACAGCTCAAATGATAGGGAACGTGGCTGGAGAGCTAAATGTTTTGGTTTTGATTCTAGATGATGACACCCAAGTCAATTTTTCTTTCTTTTTAATAATACATACGAAATCTGTATGAATTAAAATATATTTAAGCGTATTTTACGATCGGGCAAGACGGACGCCGCTCCCGAATCGTTAGTAAATGAATGAGGAATTCAAGAACAGACTGATACAAGAAGTTGAACCATCTGATGACCACTGTTAAAAGGAAGAAACCTTAATTTTTCTTTGTTTGTTGTTGCGCAGTGTCCTATTTCTTTCGTTCTTTCTTTTTTTTTCTTTTTTTTTTTTGTATTTGAAAGCATGCATACCACAGGAGATTTTTGATGAAATGAAAGAAACATATGATAAAACGATGCCCCATTATATGACCTTGTACAACGCTGACATCATGAATTCAAATGTGGCCCAAATATCTGTGGAAACAACTCCCAAACTTAGCCACTCCTTTCTGTCATTGATGAGGCATCTGTCAGTCAAGTCGAGGCTGCCATTTTGGAAGCTTGACGCGTAAATGTTCGCCAAATAGCCCAAGAGGTCAAGATTAGTACTGATGAAAGATTCCCGACAAATATAGACGTAATCTTAGTTTCGTCAGTTTTTTAAAAACGTTAACTCAGATAGTCAAAACAGAAAAATAATGTTTTTCCAAAGTATGTGATATGTTTTACAAACTGTGTGCCGTTTTTTTAGACGCCTGTTTTCTTTTTGGTTTCTGTTAACTCATTTAGAATCAAGTGTCAGAAAAATAAATCTAACAGCCCAATAAAAATATTTCAAACTTGAATATGGCAGATCAATCAAAATGATATTTCAAACTTGAATCTGGCAGACCAATCAAAATGATATTTCAAACTTGAATGTGGCAGATCAATTAAAATGATATTTCAAACTTGAATGTGGCAGACCAATCAAAATGATATTTCAAACTTGAATGTGGCAGACCAATCAAAATGATATTTCAAACTTGAATGTGGTAGACCAATCAAAATGCTATTTCAAACTTGAATGTGGCAGACCAATCAAAATGATATTTCAAACTTGAATGTGGCAGACCAATCAAAATGATATTTCAAACTTGAATGTGGCAGACCAATCAAAATGATATTTCAAACTTGAATGTGGCAGACCAATGAAAATGATATTTCAAACTTGAATGTTGCATACCAATCAAAATGATATTTCAAACTTGAATGTGGCAGACGAATTAAAACCATATTTCAAATATAATGGAACAATAAATATACAAATGTTAATTCATGCTTACCTGTGATAAACATTTTTTAATATATTTTATAGCTTTTGAATCAATCAAATCCATATTTGAAAGCACATGTTTAGGGCACTTTTCTTACGCAATGATATGATCGTGTTCATAAAGTCGAACCATATTATTTGATTAACATTAAGATGTTTTTAAACTTAAGCGTGACAAACAAAAATGCTTCTACTTGTTATACGTGAACATATTAAAAATGAGTGCCACTTCTTTAGAGTCCCTATTGCCTCTTCACGAAGGCAGAGTCTGACAGGTTTGCTTATATGTGAGGGAAATCCATCTCTTCAAAAATGGTTACTTTGAATTGAGACAAAAATAAAAATAACTCTCTTTTCTTTTTTTTTTTTTTTTTTTAATTTTCTTATCAGTTTGTTTAAGCTGGGTATGGAGCATCCTTCCGGATGCCAAACATTCATCCGCTAACTCAGATATTCCAACCAAGAGATCTTTTTAAGATTCTGGTCGTCCCTTTAAGTGCAATTGTTTGAATCTCTCTTGCAATTAGTTCACCGGGTATATTTGCCAGACTGAATCTAGAAGGATATGTTCATTGATTGGAAGCAGAAAAGATAAAACGTAGTCATCATCATCATCATCATATAGTATTAATCCAAAGATTCTATTGTTGGCATTGGTTTCCCCGATATGTTTCTGGTCAGAATTTTTTCTAGAAAGACATGAGAGATTGCAGGAGAGACCACGTAAAGGTTGACAATATCATAAGTGAAAATGATGTTTGTGTAACAAACTGAATTCGTCAATTGTTAACAACTAGACCACCGTCACCTTCCATGAAGTGTAGTATCTGAAAAGGTACTATACTTTGCTCCTATCCAAAAGGCTATGGTTACTGTGTCTCTATTTACTGCTTCCCAACGAGATCAGTCACAAGATCGGGCTAACGTGGAGGAAATCCAGCTCCTAAAAAAGAGGCTCTCTGGATTGAGACAAAAATAAAAATTACGTCACTCTAGATAGATTTCTTCTTCACTAACTGAAGAACAAAAAAAGAAAATGAAGTAAGCTATAAGAACAGATACTACACTTTGCTTCTAGCCAAACCGACTACAACCTCTTCAGAGAAGGAAGAAATTTAATTTAGTTTACGTCTTTTACTGATTTATAATTCAGGGGCAAAAAATGTGGAGAATAAATAAGTTATCTCTTTCTTCCTACTCACTCGCTGCCTCCTCTCTAACCCTAGCCTAGCCGCCTTTTTCTTTGTCCATAATACGAATCCCGTCTGCCGAAAAAGAACTGATAAAAATCAAATGATGTTCTTGAGGAAATCAATTTGTTTTCTATCTTTTTAAACTGTCAGGTCCAACCAACAAAAATGCAATTGTGAAATATGGAATTTTATCAATTTTTTTTTTTTTCATTTTTTTTTTTTTTCGTTTTGCCTTCTATTTTTTTTTTTGTTCATTTTTTCTTTTTCATTTTCTCTCATTATTTTTTATCCATTTTTTTATTTTTCATTTATTTTTTTATCATTTTTCCATTTATTTTATTCTCGTTTTTATTCAAATTAAAATGTCCCATATAATCGGCATTAGCCCAATCATATTTTTGTTATAATAGAAACGGTTTTATTCATTTATTTTTAATACATATCTTTTCCCCACACTTTCCTATTCTATGGCTTCCTCCTCCTCCTCCTCCTCCTCCTCACTCTTACTATTCATCATCTCTCCTTCTCACTCTCCTTCTCCTCCTCTCATCCTTTTGCAATCTCCTCTCTTTTACTATCCCTTTCTTCTTCTTTATCTCACGCTTCTCTTTCTCGCATCTTTCTTTTACCTGTCTCACATCCTCTCTTTTTCTCCTCTTTCTCACTCTTCCGAATTAACCTATCTCTGGCTACGTCTTTATGTATCCCTCTTTCTTTCAAATTCATCCTTATAACTTCTTTCAATGTTTACCTTGGCCTTCCTTTGTTAATTGACCTTGTTATCCCAACTGTTCTACCTAAACACTCAAATTCATCATCATCATTAGGTCAACATCTGCATTAGGTTAGGAGTGAATCTTATACGTAGCTTATGCTGAGTGTTTTTTGGGAGAATGTGTTAGTTTGGGACTGAGAGTATTAGTGTATAGTGGAACTCTCTCCATGCTAATTGATGCCATCTCTCTTCATCCCCCCCCTTCTCTCTCTCTCCCTCTTTCTTTCTCTTTCTATATATATATCCCTTCACTCTTTCTCTCACCTCTATCACTCTCTTCCCTTCTTCTTCATTTTCCCCCTCCTTTCACTTCCCTCTCCAATTTCATCTCTCCTTTTACTTGCTCTCACTTATTTTTCCCCTATCGCATCACTCTCTCTCTCTCTCTCTCTCTCTCTCTCTCTCTCTCTCTCTCTCTCTCTCTCTCTCTCTCTTTTCCTTCCTCCCTCTTTCTCTCTATCATTCTCTTTTCTTCTCATTCTCACCCTCCTCTCCCTTTCCTCTCCAATTTCATCTCTCCTTTTACTTGCTCCCACTTATCTTTCCCCTATCGCATCACTCTCCCTCTCTTTTCCTTCCTCCCTCTCTCTCTCTATCATTCTCTTTTCTTCTCATTCTCACCCTCCTCTCCCTTTCCTCTCCAATTTCATCTCTTTTTACTTGCTCCCACTTATTTCTCTCCTATCTCATCACTCTCCCTCTCTCTTCCTTCCTCTCTTCCTCTCTTCCTTCTTTTTCCTTTCTTACCAAATGCGTTCGATTTCTGAACAAATTGATTCCTTTACAAAACACTCAAAATACAATTGCGAATTACTTAGGACTTCTACCCGCTCCACTCCTGTGTGGATTAAATAAAGGGTATCGTTCGAAATTCCATGCAGATTCACGAGTTTGAAAGAAAGATTCCCCGAGTTCAACAAGATACGCTTTAAGAAGATCGGAGGTTACATCGACCGAAACGTTATGAAAGTAGCACTTTAGATGAGAACAGGTCCAAAGAATCTAGATGATGCGAATAATCAATCCTCATCTCAAAAATTCAGAAACAACATTTGTCGTTAATAAAATTAGGTATGTTTATATATTTATATGTACAAGGTTTCCTCCTGGTCAATATGAATTTTGGAACATGCTATCGTGATCCCCATCCCTAAGCCAGAGAAAGACTGTTCAGATCGACAAAATTTCAAACCAATTGCATTGACAATTTGTCTCTGCAAAACATTTGAAAGAATGATAAATAAACGACTGAACTGGTATCTGGAAACCAACAGCTCAATTGCCAACATACAAAGATGTTTTAGAAGCAAAAATAAAAACAATGGACAACATAATCCGATTGGAAACCTTTATCAAAGAAGCTTTCATTAAAAAGAACATATAATAGATATCTTTTTTGATTTAGAAAAGGCTTACGATACAATATGGTGATAGGATACAATGACAGACCTATACAATCTGTGATTAAAGGGCAGGCTACCCATTCTGATAAAAGATTTTCTGTCTGATAAAAGTTTTAAAGTAAGAATCGGCCCAACCCTATCAGACACAAAAAATACAGAAAGGAGGAGTCCCACAAAGATGTATTTTATCAGTTACCCTCTTTAATATAAAAATCAATAATATTGTAAATTGTGTAAACATTGAGATAAATGGCTTCTTATATGTGGATGACCTTGTAATCTGCCACAGATCATAAAATATTCATACTTCAAAGCACCAACTACAGATGTGCATAAACAAATTTAACACAATGGACAATGGACCACAGAAAACGGCTTTAAATTTTCGACAACCAGAACTAAATGTGTCCCTTTCGCTAATCATAAGAAAATGCACAATGACCCTACTCTCAACCTAAAAGGAATAAAAATCGCAATAGCTAACTAACATAAATTTCTAGTGTTCATTTTTGACAAAAAAAAATTCCTTCATCCCTCACTGAAAATAGTTAAACAAAAATATTTCAAAACCCCACAGCTATTAAGGGTTATAGCAAATACTGGGTGGGAATCAGACTGCTCATCACTCCTTAAATTATATAGAATCCTGATAAGAGCCAAACTAAACTATCGAAGCTTTATATATGGTTTAACCAGAAAAAGTTATCTTAAAACTCTGGACCCATCCATCACACAGGATTAAGACTTGCCTCGGGGGCATTCAAAATCCCCAATAGAAAGCTTATAAGCCTATAAACCCCCACTAAAATTTAGACATGAAAAATTAGACTTACAATATTATCTTAAATTCAAATCAAACCCCAAAAATTCTGCCTATCAATGCATTTTCAATCCCAGGTACACACATCTATTCAGAAATAATTTGTTGTCAACAGGTTAAAGTAGATTAATTTGTAAGAAAAGTGTGTTAAAATAACTTAAATGTAATACGGAAATGAACGATGTAAAAAAAAATGCAGAAAGTATTAACAATTGTTTGTTTGGATAATTTAAACGCGAAAAAAATAATTGGGACGCTGAAAACGTACACAGTAAAACAATACGTTTTATTGTCACGTTGATTATTTGTTTATGTACGCATGCGCAACCAGAGGTCGTAAACAGGATGTTGGGTTACAACACTCGTTACAAGGTCATTGGGTTTTATAATTATATAGATTATCAAGTCTAATATAATTTTAGGTTGATTAAACAGCCAGGGTGGGAGTTTTGTGAAGTTTTCCTCGTGGATGCTGGTTTAATCTATTGAGTTGTCTATAAGTGGTTTTATCGTTTCTTCCATGTAAAGACCAAAGGGTTTAATTCCATTTTCTTTTTCTTTTTTTTTTCTTTTTTTTTTTTTTTTGAATAGATGTGTGTACCTGGGATTGAAAATGCATTGATAGGCAGAATTTGGGGGGTTTGATTTGAATTTAAGATAATATTGTAAGTCTAATTTTTTATGTCTAAATTTTAGTGGGGGTTTATAGGCTTATAAGCCTCCCAGAAGTTGTTGTGTAAAAAGAGCAAATCTTTACCATAAAATATAAATACCATCAAATAACAAACTATTCCAAAACATTGTTCGAATATACCCAGTAAAAATCAACTCTAAAAATCTTAATTTTATATACAGCATTAAATGACCCAAAGAAGGTCGATATGCTGGTTAAACAAACAAACAAAACCTTATTTGGACTCCTTCCCAATTTTGGATTATCTTTTTGGACCCCTTCCCATTTTGGATTACCTTATCTGGACCCCTGCTCCATTTTGGATTATTTTATTTGGCCCCTCTTGCCATTCTGGATTATCTTTTTTGGACCCCTTCTCGATTTTGGATTATTTTATTTGGCTCCTCTTGCCATTCTGGATTATCTTTTTTGGACCCCTTCTCCATTTTGGATTATTTTATTTGGCCCCTCTTGCCATTCTGGATTATCTTTTTTGGACCCCTTCTCCATTTTGGATTATTTTATTTGGCCCCTCTTGCCATTCTGGATTATCTTTTTTGGACCCCTTCTCGATTTTGGATTATTTTATTTGGCCCCTCTTGCCATTCTGGATTATCTTTTTTAGACCCCTTCTCTATTTTGGATTATTTTATTTGGTCCCTCTTGCCATTCTGGGTTATCTTTTTTGGACCCCTTCTCGGTTTGAATAACTTTTTTTGGTACCCTTTCTTCCTTCTTGATTATCTTTTTGGAACCCTTTCCCCGTTCTGGATTATATTTTTGGGACCCTGCCTTATTTCTGGATTACCTTTACCCGTTTCCAATTTCAGATTACCTTATTTTAACCCCACCCCCACCCCATATTTTGAATTACCTTTATGATGAATGACCCTTCTTCATTTGGATCATAAGACGACTTAATAAAATTCACACGAATACTTTATTTTTACTTCCTCTTGCGTTATTATATTTTTGCTAAATCGACAAATTTCCGGTGATAGTGTCTTGGGAACATTTTATAACACAAAGTGCCCAAAAAAAGTGTAAAAATGTACTCACACTTCGAATGACGATAAAACTTTTATTTATGAGCATAGAGTGAAATGGAATAAAATCGAACTCAGAAGACAAATATAATTGAAGAATCATGTTGACAAATGTTCACATTGATGACCATTATTCTTCAGACAACGCTGATAACTGTTGAAGTGTGAGTACATTTTTGAGATGCGTATACGTTTATTGAAAACGTATGAAAATCATGGACAGTCAGATAAACGCTTTTTAACAATCAAAACTTCAAAGCATGGTTTATTTTAGGCACAAGTTTCTTGATCGTAAAAATGGAAAAAAATTTTAAAGAAATAAACATTATGAAATGCAAAAAAAAAAAAAAAAAAAAAAAAAAACTTAGCAGAGAGGAGTCAAATATAACCTAGTGAGCACCATAAGCTTAATAACATTTCAGAATAGAAGATACTTTAGCATAAAAACGAATAGAAACATAACATAAACATAGGGCGTACATTTTTTTACACACTTTGTTTGTTGCTGTCATCTACTGTATTTATATATAAGCATACCGGAAGCATGTTAAGAGGTTATGGACTCAGAAATGAGGTTATTTTCATGATAGAAGAAAAATAATATAATATTTTTCATTTTACCAAAGCAGAAACATAGAAATCAGCATAGTATTTTTATGGTATAATCAATTTGCTTGGATTTCTTACAACGCTGACTGAAATTTTAAATAAGTTTTATGTTTCATTTCTTGGTTTCTGGCCGATTTTTTTTTTTTTTTTTTTTTTTTTTTGTTTCTGGGAAATGCTTTGAGAATTTTGTTTTTTGTTTGTTTGTTTTTTGTTTTGACTTTGCTATTCAATTATTTATTACAGAAACCAGAATTTTTTTTTTTTTTTTTTTGGAGTCTTGAAAGTCCTTAACATTGCCGACATAATATCTATTTCATGTCTTTATGTTTCAAAGAATTAGTTTGTTCAGTATTCTGTAAAACAGAATTTATCCTGCATAAATTTACATAGGGTAAAATAATTACTCGAACTCAATATTACGGAAATAAACTGGCATTTGAATTTCAAGGATATTGTTCAGATTTTTTATGGCTTTAAGTAATATCCTTGGAGCATAAGGGGAGGGGGCTGATGCTAGTGTGATTCCAAGCATTAAGAATGGATGGAGTAATTTTCAAGAATTTTCAGATTAGGTCCACCTCCACAATTTTCTTTTAAATGACGACTTTTAAAGGTTTTCGACTATGCTGAATACCAATATCGCATTGAAATTTTGCAGAAATAAGTAGTTCTCGAGATATAAAATGTTGTATTATGCATTGTGTTCTTCGGCTGCCATTTTTGTTACGCACGAGCGCCATAAACAAATCTACTGAGACTGCCGCCTACCGGAAACACATTTCTGGGATTGCCGCCGAAGAACACAATGCATAATACAACTTTTTATATCTCGAGAACTACTTATTTCTGCAAAATTTCAATGCGATATTCGTATTCAGCATAGTCGAAAACCTATTCAAGTCGTCATTTAAAAGAAAATTGTGGAGGTGGACCTAATCTGAAAAAATACCTTTTTATCATTGTAACGTTTTGTAACGTTTTAACTCCGATCCGACATTGTGCATAAAATTCTTGCAAAGAAACAAAGTGAAAGGTTGTCTATATATATATATATATATATATATATATATATATATATATATATATATATATATTTGTAATCGAGCAATATTTTTTCCGGAATTAATCCCTAGTTTAGTCACGTAAATTCTTGTGAGTTTACAACAAACGACATTGACGCTGTAATCGCATTTCTCCCACGCCATAAAGTTAATCCATTCTTTTGAATAAAACTGAAATTAAAGAAATAATAATTAATTGAATCCTTTCCCCGTTCTGAATTATCTTTTTTGGACCCTTTCTTATTTCTGGATTACCTTTACCCGTTTCCAATTTCAGATTACCTTATTTTAACTCCCCCCCCCAATATTTTGGATTACCTTTATATTATGACTGACCCTCCTTCATTTGGATCATAGGATGACTTTATAAAATTCACACAAATACTTTGTTTTTACTTCCTTATTTTTGACAAATTGACAAACTAATTAATTAACTAATTAATTAATTCGCCCAAACTCCATCTTGCCGACTTCAGCTGTAACCTTCACTGACCGTTCTCTCTCTCTCTCTCTCCCTCTCTCTCATTTGTCCAAAAAAGAAGACTGTCCTCTGTTTTCCCCTTCATTCTTTTTCACAGCAGCCATTGTCCTCATATGCAAATTAATGTCATATATATATTAATAAACTGTCTATAGACGAAAGTTTTCTTTTTCCGTTCTTTATTCCAACACCAGACAAGATGGGCAGAGGCACTGTCGCTTGCATAAGTCACGTTTTGCATTATTTTCGTCACATCTCTTCCACCACTCGATTTGTTCTCTGCTAATCAGCCGTCATATTTTTTCTTTTCATCCTCTTCCCAACTGACGTGCGCGAAATAATCTCACTCCCATGGAATAAAATAAATGTCCTCTTATACTGCTCTCTCGAACTACAATAGTGTTTTAATTTGCATTTATCTTCTTTTTTTTTGTATCGAATGGGTTTCGGGTTTGAGTGCCAGTGCTTCTCTACAGACAGTACAGACCAACCGTGGGTGCTTATTACCGTGGTTCTCTACACCGTTATTACACACGCACAAAAAAAAAATTCGACACGAGTTTGTTTGTTTTTGTTTTTTTTCTGTTGAAAAATATTTATTGCCGGTCGTTTCAACACAAAGCCTCTGACATGTATTTTCAAAACCAATATAATCTGGTCGCATACTTGCATTTTCCCACTCTGGGTCAATTAACAGCTTCTTAGACTGCAACTATAACCAGTTATGTGTGTAATTCGTTTAAGCAAAGGTTCGGAAGGATTAACGAGTTTTGCGTCTTGTTAAGGGTCCATTTTGCACGAACACATGCTTTCTCGCTTTTTTTTCTCTTCCTGATCTCGATGTCTATACATCCATTTTTTTCTGTGACGTCACTCACGCCACGGCTTGGTCATTTGTATACATGTCAGTGGTTTTGTTACATCATTACTAACCAGCAGAGCATTACCACTGTTGGCCAAGGATATGCACTCAATGTGATGCTGTATGGAGGTGAAAGCTGGGCAGTGAGGGTTGAGGACATGTGTTGCATGGAGAGAAATGATATGAGAATTACATTGTAGAGAAAATCGTAACTTACTCAGCATGTGTGTGTGCTTCCAAGGTTCGGTTGTGTAACAACAACAAAAGAAAGGCTAAAATGGCGACACTCAGTTGGTTTTATGATTGACAGTCACGTGAATGCAAATGAGACAGGTGAATAAAAACGGACGTGAAGCAAACAGAAGACAAGTTGGAAAAAGGTGTGTGCTATGTACGTGGGCGTGTGCACGTCAACTTGAAAGAGTGTCAAATTTTGGAGTTGGAAGTTTTTGACAGCAGTGCTTCGAATTTTAAAGTTGGAAGTTTTTCAGAGCAGTGTTTCGAATTTTGAAGTTGGAAGTTTTTGACAGTAGTGTGTCGAGTTTTGAAGTTGGAAGTTTTTGACAGCAGTGTGTCGAATTTTGAAGTTGGAAGTTTTTGACAGCAGTGTTTCGAATTTTGAAGTTGGAAGTTTTTGACAGTAGTGTGTCGAGTTTTGAAGTTGGAAGTTTTTGACAGTAGTGTGTCGAATTTTGAAGTTGGAAGTTTTTGACAGCAGTGTTTCGAATTTTGAAGTTGGAAGTTTTTGACAGTAGTGTGTCAAGTTTTGAAGTTGGAAGTTTTTGACAGTAGTGTGTCGAATTTTGAAGTTGGAAGTTTTTGACAGCAGTGTTTCGAATTTTGAAGTTGGAAGTTTTTGACAGTAGTGTGTCAAGTTTTGAAGTTGGAAGTTTTTGACAGCAGTGTTTCGAGTTTTGAAGTTGGAAGTTTTTGACAGTAGTGTGTCGAGTTTTGAAGTTGGAAGTTTTTGACAGCAGTGTGTCGAATTTTGAAGTTGGAAGTTTTTGACAGCAGTGTGTCAAGTTTTGAAGTTGGAAGTTTTTGACAGTAGTGTGTCGAGTTTTGAAGTTGGAAGTTTTTGACAGTAGTGTGTCGAATTTTGAAGTTGGAAGTTTTTGACAGCAGTGTTTCGAATTTTGAAGTTGGAAGTTTTTGACAGTAGTGTGTCAAGTTTTGAAGTTGGAAGTTTTGACAGCAATGTGTCGAATTTTGAAGTTGGAGAAGTTTGTAACAACAGTATGTCGAATTTACTTGCAAAATTGTTAGTTTAACGATACAGTATGACTCCTAAAGAAAGATTAAATCTGGACAGTATACAAAGACGTGTGTCAAAGAACGGACTTTAGTTTGCTCACATTGAAAGAATGGATGACATAGCATAGGATCATTTGACAGGGAAGATAAAAAAATAACATTCTAAACACTTTCTCATACCTAAGCCTATTATCTATTTCTACAAATCTACTATCAGACTCCATATATGGAGTACTGCTGTCTTATTTGGGCTGGTGAATGTCTGTCACATTTGAGAGTTCTTGATAAGATGCAGAAACGTATCTAAATTTAATTGGCCTCACTCTTTGTTCTTCTCTGCAACCTCTCTCTTACAGACGTAATGTTGCTAGTCTCAGTCTTTTCTATAAATACTATTATGTCATGTGTTCTTCAGAATTATCTGATCTGTTCCCTGCTTCTATTGTTCCAGCTCATTTGACTCATCGATCTAGTGCTCTTCATCGATTCGCTGTTTTAATATCTCATTGTAATACAGCATCCTATTCCAGTAGCTTCTTTCCAAGAACCACGAGCTTGTGGAACTCTCTTCCTGCTGACTGTTTTCCCTCTACTTTTAAGTTTGGTCTTTTCAAGACTAAGGTCAGTAGACATCTCTTGTCTTTGCGATAATCATCTTTTTGTTCTTGTCAGCTCCTTACATTTTTTTTAATTTTTTTTACAAAGCGGTCATCATTTATCAAGGCCCGAAGGCCACTCGAGGATAAAGGTTAATGAGTGTATGGTGGTCACTGGGACAACAGTGTATTGATCGTTATTGTTGGAAATAGCGTAGAAATGGATTATTTACCAGGATAGTTCAACAAGTACTTGTTTACATTGAACTTGTAAATGACCATATTGTAGCCAGCTGCAAAGCAAGCGAGTAGATCAGAATTTCACAGGCAGAGGCAGTTCTAGGAAAGTAGCTTTGTTCATGGAATTTGTGTTTAGATTTAGGCATAGATAGAAAGTGGGGAAATTGTTCATAGTTGTTGTAGCCAGACGAGTGGTTTTTGTGAAAGAGGTTGCATGGAAGAGAAAAGGGCATCACCTACTAAATTTCAAAGCTGTTTTTTAACTTTGTCAAGACAGGATAGGGTACCCCGAGCAGCTCCCGTCCAGATATAGCAACAGTACTCCATTTTAGGTCATTAAGTGGCTTTACGTCTTGTCTGGAGCAATTTCCGTAAAAGTATTTATAGAAGGAAGTGATAAAGATGGATTCTTATCACGTCCTCTTGTATTTTCTTTGACCTACACTGATAAACTGAAGCTGCAACCTCAACTGTTCTACATCTACAGTTACCCAAGAACTCTCATCCATTCTTACAATGTGACCATACCATCGAAGTTTCCTCTTCTATACACATCTCCCTGTACTCTCCAGATTATAGGGAGATGTGTGATGACCATAGTATGATAAGCTGTAAAACAAAACAGCCAAACCAAACTCCATGAATAAATATTTGAAGATATAAATAACTTGAAGCATAAAACCTGTTTCCAAAATTATTGGATTCGGCATTAAATAACAAGGTAAAAGCTGATTTGCCGTAAAAGAAGTCTGCCAAAGATTCTAAGTTGAAATTTCGAAAAGAATTCTTAAATACTTAAA
Organism: Euprymna scolopes; assembly: GCF_053919585.1. Classification (NCBI taxonomy): domain Eukaryota; kingdom Metazoa; phylum Mollusca; class Cephalopoda; order Sepiida; family Sepiolidae; genus Euprymna; species Euprymna scolopes. The sequence goes on along the minus strand of NC_136516.1, from coordinate 76,591,679 downwards.
GAATTACAGATAGTCTTGATATCAATTCCTCTTGAAACTCAAACACATTCAGAAATAGTTTCCGTTTTTCTTTTTTTCTTTGTTTTGTTTACTTGCCTCTCCACGGGGGAAGAGTTAGACACAGGGTCGGTTTTTAATAGGGGGAGGCGAGAAACCGGCTCCCCAAAAAGGGGCACTCTGGTTAGTAACAAAAATGAAAAACATGTATCAGTCATAACGGATTTCTCCGCCACTAACCGAGACCAAAAAAAAAGTGTGAAGTGCAGCATCTGAAGAACAGATACTACACTTTGATCTTGGCCCGAAGCCCAAGAACCCTTTTTAGTTCCCTTATTTTCTAATTTTTTACAGTGATGTTTTTTTCTTGTGTTTTATATTCGCAGAAGCCAGTAAAGTGATTATGCAGTACGTGGCTGAAGTGTCCGGGAAAGGCCAGGATATTGACCATGTCAAAGAGCAGCTATTATTGTCCAACCCAGTTCTTGAAGGTGAGCAACTTGTCCTTTTTTTTTTATTTTTAATCGCTCTACATTTCTTTCACTCTTATCATAAGAAAAAAACAGGTCAAGTTTAAAAAATAAAATCTAATGATTTATAATATAATATTAGAACGTAGTCCAGTCGTAAAATATGGTTAAATATATTTTAATTCATGCAGATTATGTATTTATTATTATGGGGACAATTCTCTACCGATTATTTTATTAGACCTAATATATAGTAGTGAGATCAAAACTAAAAAAAAAAATGTATATATGACTTGAATGCCATTAGCTAGAATCGAAACCAAAACATGCAGTTCTCCACTCTCATTCCTTTGCCTGTGAACCACGCACATATCTATGCATATATATATATATATATATATATATATATATATATATATATATAAATTCACGTGTCATCCCTTTTTAAAAGATGGAATTGACAGATCGTCGAAGACACGATGCTAGCAAGCAAGGTCCACAGTTTATATATATAAGGGGAGTTAAATTATGCAACTTAAAATTTACAAAATTTATTATTAAAAGAAGGAATACAATACACACAAGATTATTTCCTTATTTCAATAGAGTTTGTAGTAATGTAGTGGTTTATGCAGACATAAAAATCTTGCGGCATATTTTATCATATTTCTTTTCCACCCACCCTTTTGATCTATCAGACTAGACAATCAAGGTTCCCCTTTCCCTCTCCATGCTCAAATTCTATGTCATTTTGACATCTTATGGTCAGTAACTAGTTTGAATTTGTTCCAAAAATAGAACGTCTGGCCGAAACCTTACTATATTATCATTTCCTTCTCTTAGTTATTAACATAATTCTTTCTAAATGTTTCACCTGCTGGAAGCGTACGAGTTTACTTTTTTTCTCTCTTGTTCTGAGGCCAATATTAACTTTTTCACTTAGAATCTTTTCCCATGAAAACATCACTCAATTACAATTATTATGTGACTATTTCACTTGCATTTCTATACTTAACCAGTAAATATTCTCTTTGGATTGCATCACATTTTCACATTTTTCTTCATCGAGCCTAGACTTAATTTAAAATATCCTTTTAAGCTATGCGATTCTGCATTATTATCAACTTTTATACAAATGTAACTTTTCTCATATTTAGTTTTTAATTTATGTGTTAACCAGGAAAATTATAGCTTGCCTAGGAATATTATATTGCTATTTTCCTCTGAGGAAACTCCATGGGTTAAGGAAAATTTTAAGTTTTCCACTTATATTCCTTGTCGAATAATAAATTGTTGTCAATTTTAATTTACAGAGTTTAAATTGATTTTATCATATCAATGCTCTAGCTCTAATATTGAGCTTTTTCATCTGGTTAGGATTGTCTATTAATTATTAGTATTAATACTTTAAATTTACAGAATTATTCAGTTTGTAACTTGATTTTTTTTATCTATACATACACATACGTATATATATATATATATATATATATATATATAAGTGACCTTGCCTCTGTTTGTGTGTGTGGAACGGTCTCTGCCAAATTACTTTGTCAATTTTTGGTCTACAAACTTGAAACTTGATATATAGAGAATTGTGGCATGCGGAACAAATTCGATTTGGTTTTCAGATTGTAAAAATAGCTACTAGAGTTTAAAATTGAAACTTAGCAGGCTTAAGTCGACTTAAAGTGCTCTTCTACGCATGTGCAAAATTTACGTGTTAAAGTCGGTTAAATTCTTGTTTTCTTATCCATCTCATCTGCATAAGTTAAAATATCATATTTAAGCACATTTTATGACTGGACAATGCCGGGCAGTCTGCGAGTTGATATATACAGATTTTGTATTTCTTATTATAGACCCAATACTCTATTGATTATTATATTGTACCCAATATATAGTAGTGATTTTCAAAAAGTTGAAACCAAAACATTTAGCACTCCTACTTTCGACAGATAGATAAGAAGGGCTTAAAATTAAACCACTTCAAGCTATGAATCCGTTTTCACATGCACAAAAGTAATAGAAATATGTTAGCAAGTTAAAATGAATATTTTGTATTTCAACTTGCCGACATATTTCTTTGGGTTAATTGCACCAAATCTGGGGATAATTGCACCAACTAAAAAAAAAAAGTGCTCCTTATATGCCAAAAGAGCACTTTTAGTAAGTTGGTGCAATTATCCTGGACTTGGCGTAATTACCCCAAAGTATATATTATTCATGTATCCAAATAGTTTTACTCGTTATAAACGATCCTTGATGTATGATTATTATTTCCTGTTAATTTCAGTGTTATGTGACCAATAGTTTAAAAGTTTATCGGTTAAATATTTACACAGACATACATACATTTACTGTTTTATTTATGCAGAATAGAAAATTTGCTTTGCTTTTCTCTGTAATCCTAAATTTTATTACTTTCTTTTTCTTGTGTTCTATAATTCTGACGTTTCATTTCCTCCTACAACCACGTTTTACTCTCTCTTTTCTTTCTTTCTTTCTTTCTTTCTGATTTTGTGCCTTGTTTCCTTTTCTTCCCCCACTCTTTCCTTTATTTATCTTCATCTCTTCTTTCTCCATTAGCTTTCCTTCTTTGGCGATATTCTTCTCTCCCTCTCCTCTCTTCTTCTCCCCTCATCTCTGTATTCTTCTTTCCCCCTCTCTCTCTCCTTTCCTACTCTCTTTCTCCTTTCCCACTGTCTCTCTTCTTTCCTTCTTTCTTTCCTTTCCCTCTTTCTTTCCTTTCCCTCTTTCCTTTCCCTCTCCCTCTTTCCTTTCCCTTTCTCTCTCTCCTTTCCCTCCAACCTTCTCTCCTTTCCCTCCAACCTTCTCTCCTTTCCCTCCAACCTTCTCTCCTTTCCCTCCAACCTTCTCTCCTTTCTCTCTATTCCTCTCTACTTCCTCTCCATCCCTCTTCCTTTTCCCTCCGTCCCTCTCTCTCCTTTCCATCCATCCCTCTCTTTTTCATTCTTTGGTTTCTCTGGCTCTAAATCAATTTCTTTGAATCCATACAGACTTGATTCTCCATTTAAACAATAAACTATACTTTAAAACAGTACAAAACAACATTGACCAACAGCTGGACAGATCATGTGAGAAGGGGGAAAGTAGCAATTCAGGTTTAAAAGCAACCCGCTCAGCCACCTACCTCCCTTATTACCGATCCTCAAAATAAATAAAAGGATTCAATCACAGAATTCAGACGTAGATCAAAATCTTCTACAAAACTAAATTGGATTCTTTGAATTGAAACGTCGTCTCAGCTGAAAAACAACAACAAAAATGGCTGACAAAATCCGATCTTTTTGACCATGAATTGCAAAAAGTTTGAAAGAAAATCTGTGTTTAGAAAGATTCTTTGTATTCGCAGCCTCATGTTTTCCATCCAGCTATTCATTTTTACCTCTTCCTTCTACTATTATTTTTTTACACACCTCGGTCATTTTCCTCCTCCTCCTCCTCCTCCACCTCCTCCTACTACTACTGCTACTACTACAACTACTTAATTCCTAATAGTCACATCATTATTTTTCTAATGATTACCTCCTAATTCTCCTCCTACTACTATTTACTTTCTCATCTAACTTCCACTATTTAATTCCTTTTTCTACTATTTACCTCCTACTACTACTGTTTACCTCCTCATCCTTTTCTATTGTTTTTCTCTACTACTACTTACCTTCTTATCCTATTTCCACTGCTTACCTCCCAATTCTACTATTACTATTGCTATTTACTTTCTTTCTCTCTTACTTCCAATATCTAACTCTTCTTCATACTGTTTACCTCCTCCTCATTCTCTTTCTACTGTTTACCTCCTACTACTACTATTTACCTCCTCATCCTCTTTCTACTGTTTACCTCTTACCCACCTCTTTGTACTGCTTAGGTCCTAGTCCTCATCCTACTACTAATGCTATTTATTATCTGCTATTACTTTCACTATTTAACTCCTTTTCTCATTGTTTACCTCCTACTACTACCATTTACATCCTCCTACTATTATTTACCTCCTCACCCTTCTCCCGTTGTGTTACTTCCTCATTCTCCTTCCATTTGTTGTCTCTTCAGCTTTCTATTAACCTTCTCATCTTCCTCTCATCTCGTCATTTCCCTACTATTTAACTCCTTGTCATCTTTCTCCTCCTCTTTCTACTACTACTACTGTTTAACTCTTCATCATCATCATCATCATACTATGTTTCCTTCTCAATTAAAACAAAGATTGGCCTCTGTACTTCCTAAAGAGTTACAGTTAATCTCACCCTCCTACATCAAAGTGGCACTGTGCCTTGTTTGGGGTGAAAACGCAATAAAAAAAATAATTTAAAAAAACTTACAAGACTGAAGAAAAAATAATTTGAAAAAAAACAAAAAAAAAAAACAGCAACAACAACATGTGCAGATGCCTGTGGTTTGATCTGGTCGACGTGTGGTGTTTCCTTTTTATATCACATAAAAACATGATACAATCAAGAGGCATTGAAATATGTAACTCTGACTTCGGGTTATCAACAAATGTTGCCATATCTGGGCAGGAGCTGCTAAAAACTGCCTATCCTGCCTTGACAGAGTACAAAATAGACTTCGTGGCTTAGTGGGGGATGCCCTTTTCTCTACCCTGCAACCTCTCTCCCACAGAAGAGACGTTGCGAGCCTATCCTTGTTTTATCGTTATTTCCATGGCAGGTGCTCGTCTGAACTCCAATCTCTGGTCCCCCCTCGCCAATCTTTCACGAAAAACACCCGTCTAGCTGAATCCACTGTGAAAAATTTCCCCCACTCTATATCTGTGCCTAAATCAAAACGCGGATTCCATGAGCAAAGCTTCTTTCTTGGAACTGCACGCCTGTGGAACTCTGTTCCGTCTGCCTGCTTCCCACCGGACTACAACTTGGATGTGCTCAAGTCCAACGTTAACAAATTCCTAATGAACCGCCCCCTTAAGTAAACACTTCATCAAATGTCCACACTACTAACGTAATGTACTTGCAATAACCCTTATCCCTGAGTGGCTTCCGGGCTTTGATAAGTGGTGATCGTTTTTCAAGATTTTTGACATGTCCCTGTCCCTGATATGACCATTTTGGACGACGATTTGTGGGTATTGCCAAGAACCATACTGACATTTAATATGAATTAAGTATAAAAGATATGTTTCAGTAAAGAAAGAAAATGGAGGATATATACGAAACTTCCAATAGAAATAAACGATTAAGAGACTAGAGGGGTCATCAATTAGCAAGTGCTATTTAAAATATAGTTTTTTTTGTTGTTTTTTTTTTGTTTTTTTTTTTTTTTGTAAGAATATAAAAATTATTTTCATACCAGTAAATATCAATTTATGCAAATTCGTGTTTGGTGAAGAAAGCTGTGCCAATAGTCACCAGTCAAAATATTCATAGTATGAACAATATTATTGTGTAACGATCTATACAACATATAATATGCGTATATGTTGTATATCGGTTGTCTATATAACCGTGTTCTTTGGTAGAGGTCATATTGGGCGATATTGCCATCTGTGAATTTTGCCAAGAACCACACTGACAATTTAATATAAATTTGAGTATAAGAGTTATGTTTTGGCAAAGGAAGAAAATAAAAGATGTATGTGCATGCATATAAAAATGGAAATAAATGAAATATTAAGAGAATAGAGGGGTCACCAGTTAGCAAGTGCTGACAAAAGTATAAACAGAATTTTGAAAATGCGAAAACATTTTTATATCTACAATTTCATAAACAGATTATTTTCAACAAAGTTATTTTCAATTAGTAAATGTTTGTGTGTTCACTTATCACGTAAGTAATTAGGTTTTGGTCAATTTGGGGGAGACCCTTCATATCGAGACAATTGCTATTTATTTGGACACTACGAGAGTGTCCCCTTTTTGGGGGAGCTGGTTTTCCCCAAAATTAAAAAACGACTTTGTGTATAATTTGCTTTTGCGGGGAAGCAAATAAATACCAACTGCTTCCTGGTGGAGAAGTGAATAATAGCTCTTTAAGAATATCGCATTGGCCATTGAGGAGATTTTGTATTATTTGGATTATTCGGACTACTGTTCTTATCTTTATTGTTATTCTCACAATGTTTCGGTTGATGTAACCCCATGCCTTCTTCAGGTATATTTTGTTAAACTTGAAAAACTTTCTGCTGAACTCTAGAATCTCTACAAACTTTCGAGTGGAACCCATTATTTAATCCATGGGGGTAGCATGCTCTCATTCCATAACAAATAACCAGGTAAAAGTTTAAAGCAATACACAATTGTATTCTTAGTATGCCCCCCCCCCCGCTGTGGATTGAGTCTTCAAATTTCAGAAGAGTGTCACTTAGAACAAACCTTACTTCGTACTTTATCCATTACATCATGGATTCTTGTGCAAAGAGAAACGTTGTGAAAAGAACATGGCCTTGTAGAGATATAGGATACTCTCAGGTGCGAGTGGCCCTCTAGCATGATAAAGGGAACCCACCTTCTTTGTAACAGCCTTCGCAATATCTTCAATGTATTCCAGTTCATAAAGGAAAAATTCTCAGGTAGGGTGTTATTTGTCATAGATATTGTTGGTTGGAGAGGCGTCTTGTAATTGTTAAAGGAGAGCAGTTTTATCTTACTAACATTAAAATTTACCATCCATTTACAGCCCCATTCCACTATTGTCTGGAGGTAAACAGTAGAAAGAGAATGAGGAGGAGGGCATTTTCTAACTATTCTGCTCTTTTCTTAGATTTTTGTACATTAATTATTCCCTCGTGCATATTATAGAACATTGTATTATCAGCAAATATATCCATCTCAAACAGGGAGGCCGTTAATGAATGTCAGGAATAATAAAGGCTCAAGGATCGATCCTCAAGGCACTCCCATATTAATATTATGCTGTTTGAATGTACGTCCATCAACGACAACTGAGATAGTCCTATTGTCTAAGAAGGATCTAATTATATTGAGTATATGTCGAGTTATACCGTATGATTTATTTTTCATTAGCAGCCCTTCGTGCCAGACTTTGTCAAAGGCCTTGGATATATCAATGACTACAGCCCTGGCTTCGCTTGTCTTATTCAATACATGGTATATGCGTTTAGAGATGACTGTTAAAACATCTACAGTAGAACAACATTGTCTAAATCCATACTGTTTGTCACAGAGAAGATTAGCTTTTGTGAGATGGTGAACTAGTGCTTGATTGATTAAGGTCTCAAAGATTTTAGCAAAGAGGGAGAGGAGACTGATAGGGTGATAATTGAGAGGGTCAATCCTTTCACCAGAATTCTTGTATACTGGCACCATAGAGGCCATCTTCCAGCATTTAAGAAAGCAAGATTCAGCAAGGCATTTATTGTAGAGCTTGGAAAGTATGGGAGCTAGCTCAACTGAGCATTTCTTAATTAGTATAGTAGGGATGAGATCAGGCCCACATGCCTTAGAGATGTCCAAGTTTTTTATGATATTGCGGACATTAGAAAGGGGGATTTTTACATCATCGAGTGTGGCTTCGGTCTGCATGGGGAAAATTGGGAGGGAGTTGTTTATTGGCTCTAAGGTATAGTTGGAGGCGAATCGCCAGGCAAGCAGTTCCGCCTTTTCATTACTGTGCATGCGACTTTCTTGTTAAATAGTGGGGAAATTAGTGATTGCCTTGTATTTACTGCACTACTATAGATTTTTCAGAAATCACGAGTTCCTATCTTTTGCGATTCTATGCGTTCTCTGATTATTTCAGCATGTCTTCTTTTGGTTGTCGCTATTTCTCTCTTCCAATGATTTCTAGCATCCATAAACGTTTGCCTATTTGTAGTTAACTTAGGACGTACAAACCAGCAGAATGTATGCTGTTCTTTATGCAGTGAAAGCTGCACAATTTGTAGTGAACCATGGGGATGAGTGGGGCTTGTTATAATACTTCCGTGCTATAATACATGTGCTTCAGTGCTTGCTTTGAACCATTTTGAACTGTTCAGCAAAAAGAGAGAAGATATTGGTTCATGAGGTGTTCTCTAATGTGTTCTCTAATGTGTTCTCTAATGTGTTCTCTGGTGGGTTTTTTTGTGTACTACCTTGTCGTTTTGAGCAATAGCTCCTCACTCTGGGTTGGATATCATGCATTAAATATGGAGCATTATGCGAATAAGGAATGAGAAATAGAGTGCAGTTTGCTTTGTTTACAGACTGAACCCAATGTTTAGATGGTTTTAAGGACGTAACAGAACTGGGTAAAACTTGCGGAGAATGCTCTGTTTTACGGTTGTTGTAAAAATGGAACGGAAATTTAAATTTCGTTCCATTTTAATCTTTTTTTTTGTGCCCCCAAAAAACAGAAGTAATCGAAAGAATAACATTCAACAATCGTACTTTTTATATATTAAAAGAAAAAACGAATTTTTTTTTTTTTTGATATATAAAATTTTATCAACAAAAATGAAATAATTTAATTTTTAAACGAAAAAGGTCAATCTGGTATACCTTTTCGGTATTTTTTTTTTTTTTTTTTACATAAGTCCAACGCACCGTTCACGTTGGAAATGTCGACTTTTAGAGGTTTTCAGGTATGCTTACAACGAATAAACATCCTAACCGCCCCATGTTACGAACGGCATTCGGAATAGACACCCCCTTCAACCTCCCCATGTTAAGAATGGCTTTCGGAATAGACACACCCAACCTTGCCAGCATACCCGAAAACCTATGACAGTTGGCATGTCTAATGTGAACGATGAGTTGGACGTAATGTAAAAATGTACCGAATTTAAAATGGAACGACATTTAAATTTCCGTTCCATTTTTACAACAACCGTAAAATAGAGCATTCTTCACAAGTTTTACCCAGAACTGTACATTGATCACAGCTTGGTGATCTGATAGCCACTTTATGTGTGGAAGGTTGTCCTATTAATTTTTGATCAATCTTATAACTAATAAATGTGATATATCAGTGGTTGCGATAGTGTGGAGAGAACACTCAAACAAGAATTTTTTTTTTTTAGTTTTCTTTCGTAATTTTCGTTTTTTGTTTTTATATTCACACTCGAGCAAGTTAGTTTTCGCGATATTTTTTTACTTCATGGCGATGAGAATACAAGATACGCGATGTACTCTTTATTCGAACTAATGATTGATAATATGATTTGTCAGACCGCTTGCCTCAGACAATAACTACTATCTTTCACAGAGATCTATGTCTGATATATTTGTTGGGGTTTTTTTTTTCCTATTATTTTTAGTTCTGTATTCGACAATGAACGGTTCAAATAAAATAGCCGCCTCGTTCTTCTGTATGCAAGTCCGTATAAGTAACCAATTCAGCTGACGGCTCGATTAGGAAAGATTGGTGTAAGATTTCTTTTTCTAGAAAGAAATAAAAAATATATTCAAAGTGTCCAATTTTTTTTTTTTTTTAATATAATTTTGCTTTCTGTCGGATTTTAATCAAATAACAGAGTTAATAAATCTTTGCACCTTGATCATAGTTCAGTGGAAAATGGCGACTGATGAACCACATTCCATTTAATGTCAATTTTTGATAAGTTCTCGTTGGCCAAGATATCATCACAATATTTAAAATAATCTTTCTTAAAAAAACGAATGAAGCGTGTGTGTGTGTATATATATATATATATATATATATATATATATATATATATATATATATATATATATTATTATTATTATTATTATTGTTGTTATTAGTAGTAGTATGTTTATTATGCAAACATTATTGGTTACATATGTGCACACATGTTTCAGTGATGTCCCAATTCAGGAACCATACTTCATCAGACCAAATCAATTCTCTTTTTGGTCTGATGAAGTATTGTCCATGAATTGGGACCCACTGAAACATGTATGCACATATGTTTGTATAATAAATAGACTCTATACCAGCTCTGTCCTGCATTGAGCACTCTTTAATAATCACGCAAGTTTCATTGGATTTACATTTAGGAAACCAATCGATAAAACCGGCATATATATATATATATATATATATATATATATATATATATATAATCATATTCAGAATGGATCGTTTGCCTAATCTGGTTGAGGTGTAGTTGGCTATCGTACAAATCAGCAGTGGCAAGGCACCTGGTTTGGATGGTGTTCCGATGGAGCTTAAGATTGGAGGTGCGAAGATTGCTAATGCTATCCTTGGTTTTGTTGAGGAAATCTAGGAAGGTGCTCCTGTTCCACAGGATTGGATTGATGGTGTCTTGGTGACCCTGTTTAAAGGAAAGGGACAGAAGAATGTCTTTGACCACTACCGTGGCATTATGCTTTTTGGAATCTGCTGGGAAAGTTTTTGCACGACTTCAATTAAACAGGTTACTGGAGGATGTTTGTCCTAATGCTATTCCAAATGTTTAATTGACGGTCTTAACCATGACACACAGAGCTGGAAATGCGACACTTGTGAACGAGTGCTTTTGTCAAAAGCTGGCTACGTCACCACCTTAAGTCGCACAAAACTCCTGTTCAGGTCAACTTTGCACCTGTTAGTCCGAACCAAACTATCTGTTTAGCATGCAGCAAAGTTTGCAAGTCTACTGCTGGTCTGAGCAGACATGTGATTGTTCATAGGAATACCCTTCAACCTTCAGAGGAAGTTAACTCGATGGAAATTGCTCAATTTGTATGTCACATCTGCTTCAAGATGTGCAAATCTGTGGCGGGAGTGCAGAGTCATCTGAGATGGCATGGACGGCAAGATTGGGAGAACTCAATGTGACGGCGATCATCTGGAAAGATGCAGCAATCATTTATATATATACTATTATATAAAAGGAAATGTGTGTGTGAGTTCGTTCCTTATAGATTCGAAAACGTCTTGGCCGATTTTTATGAAATTTCACACAGAGATCCTTTATGTGTCTAGCAGTGTTCTTAGATAGGTTTTTTATCAGAATGTCTTCGATGATTATCGATAATCGAAATAATCCGATGGAAGAAGGAACAGGCGATTGTGACCAAATACTTTACACAGCCTAACATCATAAGTGCATTTGAGAAGTTTTATTACCACACAAAATGAAAAACTCGACATATAAAATCAACAGTAGGTTCTTTGATATGACGGGGATATTTTTGAAATGTATGTTTCTGTTTAGAGCACACTTGAAGTATGATACTTGACTTTTGCATTTTAAACTTTAACTCAAACCATTATATATAAAAAAAATAATTTTATAAAATCAACAGTAAATTCTCTACAGTAAACTGTAGACTACAATGTATTTTGGACTAAGTAATTGCGGGGAGGTATGTGAAGATTCTTTGCACTACACCGCAATCGGTTCCCAACTACTTCATGCAATTAATCGATTTGATTAATAAAGGGTCGATTTCATCGATTTATTGACAATAAAAATATGGGAGTGTGAAACATTCCTTGATCATCATTCAATCCCTAGCAACGTCAAGTCTCCCTGCTAGTAAAATAATAAAGTGTATATAATTTATGGATATGATTATCTTTCTTAAATTATATTAGTATAATGGGAAATGAAAGCGAATTCGATCAAATAACGTACTGATGTATTGTGTATAAAGATAGTTGCATTCTCAAAGTCAAATGAATGATCATGCTCCATGATGTGAGAGAATATAGCGTTGGGATTGTTAATTGTTTTTATATTTCTCTTATGCTCGTAAGGTCTCCTATCAAGATTTTTCTGTGGGGAAAATAGAAACGGGCATACACACGACCTACTTGTGAAGCGTTTCCTGTCATGCACGCTGAACAGGAAAAAGAAAAGGCAAGATGGCGTCTGTGATCTTTAATAGAAACGGTCTCATGTGATCTCGCGAGATTCACGTGGGTGAATGTAATATAAAGCAGATCGCTTGGAGGTGTGGGGAGAGAGATTTGGCTGTTCAGACACTAAACAGGTGACGTTACAAGACAGACCGTTACTCAGTGCATTGGGACGAGAGAAGGAGGTTACAGTTCTACATTTTACTTTGGCATTGCGGTGTGAGTAGAAATATATATAATCATTTTTATTTGTTGGTTTACGATGAACCTTATAATTAGGGCTGTGATAACAGAATATTCTTATCTTTGTTTTGACTCTCAAGTATATATCCGACACAGTAAGACACAGTTAATTAACCGAAAACCACATCAGTCTGCAAAAAAAAACATAAGATATCAACGGATACACACTCAAGAGTCAAAACAATGAAAAGAATATGCTGTTGTCACAGCCCTAGTTATAACTTAGTTTTTTTTTTGTATATTTTGTATTCTATGTATCTAAAGTAAGACGTACTTTTAGACAATCTGTACATCAGGGACCCAGTTCCATAAATTCCATAAACAAACATGCCAAAACTACACTAGGGGGAGATTACTCATGGGTCAGCCAGAGTCTATTGAAGGTAAAATACGTTATATCAACGCATAGATTTATGTTGATTATGGTATCTATTGGAAAAGGTAAACTAATGTTTGTTTTGTTTATATGCTTTTGAAGTTGGGTAAGGTATAATATATTTGGTTTATCCTAAGGTAAAGTTTGTTTTGTGTGTACATACGTTTGCTATTTCACTTTTGTAGTTTAATAGATTTTTGGGTTCTTTAATATTTCGGATAGCTAATTTCCCATTCAAGCATAATTTACACCATCACCTAAGTTTCTGCATGTGCTGGCCTGCCGTACTATCTACTGCACTAGTCTCATATAAAGATTATGTTGGGTTTTGAGTATATATATATATATTTTTTACCACAATCAAGACAAAGTATGGAATATCGATTCAATGTTAGATTTAAATGAGAAAGTCTTTGTGATATTTCGATGCCTACAATGTTTAATTTTATATAGATAGGGTTGTTATTAATGTTGGTAGGTAGGATTAAATTTTTGTTAAGTGTCAAGTTAATTTGTGGGTTGTTTTTTATTGCTTTTAGAGTAAATTTTGAGAGTTTCTTTTGTTTTTCGTTTAAAATATGAAAGGTATTGTAAAGTTTTAAAAGTGCGTTCAGTGCACTTGAATTCCTCATTCAAACATTCACTCCTACATATTCTTAGAGCGTTTAAGTAGAACCCGATCACAGTGTCTCCTTTTTTTTTTTTTTTTTTTGCTTTATCATTGTGGTGTGAGTAGAAATGTATATAATCATTGTTGTTAGTTGGTTGACAATGGACCTTATAACTAGGGCTATGTTCTTTCATTATGTTGACTCAGTTAGACACCGTTAATCAACCGAAAACCACATCACTCTTTACAAAAGCGTATAGGATATCAACGGATACACACTCAAGAGTCAAAAAAATGAAAACAATATGCTGTTGTCCTACCCCTACTTACAACTTAGTTTGTTGTTTATTACAGGGATATCAAAAACAAGATATGGAATTATAGTTTTCTTTTTCATATATATATATATATATATATATATATATATAAAATATATTTTTAGTCATCGACATACAGACCTGTTTCGTTGTTTCACAACTCATCAGTGCCGCTAGACTAACACCTATCCCAAGCCGAGGATCGAACCTAGAACCGTCGTGATGACAGTCGGCAGTCCTACCCCCTGACTACGGAATCGGTGGCCGAAATTAACCTGTCCGAATGTCTATTTAAATAAACATCTGTCCGCCACTTGTAGAGGGCTCAAACGTTTGTTTGTAAACAAACCGCGAGCTTCGCATTTTTTCAGCTAAATTAAGTAGCGAGTAAGATAATTTACGATAGTGCTCTACCCAAGAGAGGGGCTTTATAAAATATATTTTTAGTCATCGACATACAGACCTGTTTCGTTGTTTCACAACTCATCAGTGCCGCTAGACTAACACCTATCCCAAGCCGAGGATCGAACCTAGAACCGTCGTGATGACAGTCGGCAGTCCTACCCCCTGACTACGGAATCGGTGGCCGAAATTAACCTGTCCGAATGTCTATTTAAATAAACATCCGTCCGCCACTCGTAGAGGGCTCAAACGTTTGTTTGTAAACAAACCGCGAGCTTCGCATTTTTTCAGCTAAATTAAGTAGCGAGTAAGATAATTTACGATAGTGCTCTACCCAAGAGAGGGGCTTTATAAAATATATTTTTAGTCATCGACATACAGACCTGTTTCGTTGTTTCACAACTCATCAGTGCCGCTAGACTAACACCTATCCCAAGCCGAGGATCGAACCTAGAACCGTCGTGATGACAGTCGGCAGTCCTACCCCCTGACTACGGAATCGGTGGCCGAAATTAACCTGTCCGAATGTCTATTTAAATAAACATCCGTCCGCCACTCGTAGAGGGCTCAAACGTTTGTTTGTAAACAAACCGCGAGCTTCGCATTTTTTCAGCTAAATTAAGTAGCGAGTAAGATAATTTACGATAGTGCTCTACCCAAGAGAGGGGCTTTATAAAATATATTTTTAGTCATCGACATACAGACCTGTTTCGTTGTTTCACAACTCATCAGTGCCGCTAGACTAACACCTATCCCAAGCCGAGGATCGAACCTAGAACCGTCGTGATGACAGTCGGCAGTCCTACCCCCTGACTACGGAATCGGTGGCCGAAATTAACCTGTCCGAATGTCTATTTAAATAAACATCCGTCCGCCACTCGTAGAGGGCTCAAACGTTTGTTTGTAAACAAACCGCGAGCTTCGCATTTTTTCAGCTAAATTAAGTAGCGAGTAAGATAATTTACGATAGTGCTCTACCCAAGAGAGGGGCTTTATAAAATATATTTTTAGTCATCGATATACAGACCTGTTTCGTTGTTTCACAACTCATCAGTGCCGCTAGACTAACACCTATCCCAAGCCGAGGATCGAACCTAGAACCGTCGTGATGACAGTCGGCAGTCCTACCCCCTGACTACGGAATCGGTGGCCGAAATTAACCTGTCCGAATGTCTATTTAAATAAACATCCGTCCGCCACTCGTAGAGGGCTCAAACGTTTGTTTGTAAACAAACCGCGAGCTTCGCATTTTTTCAGCTAAATTAAGTAGCGAGTAAGATAATTTACGATAGTGCTCTACCCAAGAGGGGGGCTTTATAAAATATATTTTTAGTCATCGACATACAGACCTGTTTCGTTGTTTCACAACTCATCAGTGCCGCTAGACTAACATATATATATATAACAACATATATATATATATATATATATATATATATATATATATATTATGGCAGTGGAGTTTAGTTTCCTAGAAGTACATCCAATGAAACAATGTGTCTACCAAAAAGTGCACAATGAGTAAACAGAGCAGGTATATTAAATTTATTTATACACATATTGATGGCTACATATGTGCATACATGTTTCTGTACTCACCCGTTACTGGGTAGATTACGTCTTCAGGCCAAGAATTAGATGTTTTCAAGGGTAATTCTTGGCCTGAAGACGTAATCTCCCCAATAACGGGTGATTACAGAATATATATATATATATATATATATATATATATATATATATATATATATATATATATAGCTTAGAGAGTTAGGAGAATAGGGTAAATTCAATTCTACAAGAAGACATTATCGAGATAATATAAAGCTCAACAAATTTCATCAGCGCTTATATATGAAACAATAAGATTGGAAAATGAAGTCACAAAAATTATATATTGGTAAATATAGAATGGTTCATTTATTAAATAAAGGCATACAAACATTTAGTTGGAGGATAGAGGCGACTCTTTATACTCCAAATAAATGTTTGTATACCTTTATGTTATGGCTTGCAATAAGCCACAAAGAAAACAGAACAACGGAATAGGGTTTAAACAATGTATTACTGGAACAAAAACGTAAAAAGGTTACAACTGAAAAAAGTAGTAAACGTCACCGAGCAAGCGAGGGTCGCTCTGGTGTTTAATCCACACCTGGGATCAAAAGGTCTATGGTTTATATAATGGATAGAACAGTCCATTTGGAGGGTGATTCCCCCACTACACCCCCTTCCAAGCTGATTTCCGTGGTTGTGAAAATCAGTATTTCTTCCTTTTGGGGCAGACCTCCAAGACGTCTGTGCGCTTTCTCTTTCTTCCAGAGCATCTCGGTTCTGACATCCCTTTTGGAGGGTCTATGTCAAAACAGTCATACACAGTTTCAATCGCTTCCCTGCCGTCCTCAGTGGTTCTTCTTGATCCTCGTAGAAGTGTTTCCTGATTTGGTTCAGTGCCTCTTATGTTGGAACTTTGGGCCCTGAATGATGTATGTAACATGGCCGATTCTTCGTAAGATCATGTCCTGTTCCCAAAAAGAAACGTTATTTCTAAAATGTCTCAAATACACGTTATATCCGCTGTTAAACCGTTTCATTGGCATTGTAGCGGTTCTGTTGTGTACTATGTGTTTGGGTACCAGTTTATCAAATACAGATTTTATTTTTCATTTTGCTGGGGATCCCGTATCTGGTTTGTTCGGATTTCTCGTGATTCTGTAAACCTGCAGAAATTGCTGAAGGGCCTTTTCTGTCGGTGTACCGGGCGCCTTTTTTAATGCATTTTTAAGCGTATCAACGAAGCATTTGGCCTGACTGTTGCTTCTGGCGTGGTACTGGGGTGTCGTAATATGCTTGACTTGATACGTCTCGCAGAATTCTCTGAACTCTGTCGAGGTGAACTGTGTAGCGTTGTCGCTAATCAGACGGTCTACAGCCCCAAACCGAGCAAACAATTCCAATAAAAAATTTGTCGTTGTTACCCTGGTCGGTTTTTTTTGCACCTTAGTACTTCTGGTCATTTAGAGTAAGAGTCAACTATTATCAGGTAGTAAAAATTCTCCACATGTCCCGCATAATCGATGTGGATCCTCGACCATGGTTGTTCAGCCTTAGGCCAAGGTTTATATGTTATCGGTGGTGCTTTTGCAGCCAATGCACAGCCTTTGCATCTGTTCACCATGTCGGTAATATCTTGGTCCATAGCTGGCCAATAAACAAAACTTATCATTAGGCTTTTCATTCTGTTTATTCCTGGATGCTCCATGTGAAAATCTCTGAGAATTCTTTTTTGAAGGGTTTGGGGGATGACAACCCTTTCACCATATAACAGTATTTCGTCGCAACCAGAAAAAATGTCTGAATTGGTGTCACCCAATGCTAATTTCTTCCTTCGTGGTTTGAAGGAAATTATCATTTAGGGATTCTGACTTAATTTCCTGAAGTGTGACCGGCAGTTCGCGGATAATATTGTTTATCATGGTTTTTACATCACTATTAATACATAGTGCCGTGATTACTGAATCTTCAAGAAGTTCCATTTTGGCAGGAATCAGTCTCGATAGACCGTCTGCATGGGCTAGTTGTTTTGAGGGGAGAAATTGAATTGTAAAATCATAGCTCAGCAGAATAGTTCCCCATCTTAATAGTCGGTTCGCAGTGAATGTTGGAAGTCCTTTTTTTATCCAAAAATGGATATCAACGGCTTATGGTCGGTTTGTAGAAAAAAATGTCTTCCGTACAAGAACTGGTGGAATTTTGAAACTGCAAATATAATTCCTAGGGCCTCTTTCTCGATTTAAGAATAATTCTTTTCCACTAGCAAGAGAGTCCGTGATGCGAAAGCAATAGGCTGTTTCGAGCCATCCGACATTCGATGTAGCATGCACGCCCTGACACCATATTGACTAGCGTTTGGTCAAGATCAAAGTGTAGTATCTGTTCTTCAGATGCTGCACTTCTATTTCTTATTCTCTTTCGGTGGAGGAGAAATCCTTCACGACTGAGACAATTTTTATTTTTGTACCTTTTCTCCACGTTAAAAAACGACCCTGGTGTCTAACTCTGTCCCGTGGGGAGGCATAGTAAATAGGTACTATTATGTCCAACTGCGGGTTGAAATGTGCTAGGAATAGTTTTGAAGTCGGGATTCTTTTTATTTCTTGGAATGATGTCTGGCAATCTTCTGTCCACTCCCAAGCCTTATCCTTTTTTAGCAATTCATTAAGTGGTGCGCGCAATTTGTGCATATTTAGGATGAACCCCTGGTAATAATTTGCCAAACCTAAAAAACTCTGCAATTGAGTTATGTAGCGGTCGCCCTATCTGGGTCTGAGCGTCTGCCATCTTTATCGATTATTTGACCTGGGTATTTAATTGTTTGTAAAAAGAACTCGCATTCATCTGCTTTGATCTTAAATCCATAATCTTGTATTCGATTGAATACTTGTCTGATATGTTTTTCGTGTTCCTCCCTGCTTTTGCTTGCTATAATAATGTCATCAAGATATGCGATTGTGGTGTTCAAGCCGGACAACATAGTATCCATTAATTGCTGGAATATTGCGAGTGTGACCTTGACACCAAACGCGAGTCTTTCATATTTGTACAAACCCCGATGAGTGTTAATACAGAGGAGGTTAGCACTTTTGTCGTTTACCGGAATATGTAGGTAAGCGTCACTTAGGTCGATCTTAGAAAAAACTTGCTGCCATTTAATTTTGTGAACACTTCTTTTGGACTAGGTAATGGATAGTAACAATCTAAAGACCCGTTGAGTCCGGTCGTGAAGTCGGCGCAAACGTGAATTTCCCCGGACCTTTTCTTTACGTAAACTGCCGGAGCAGCCCACTCACTATATTCAATTTTAGTCAGTATACCGATGCTTTCTAATCTGTCTAGTTCCTGATTTATTTTGTTCAGGGAAGCGAACGAGACATTATGTTTCTTTTTAAACACCGGTTGTGTACCAGGTTTCAACTTAAACTCTGCGGCCATTTTTGTACATCTTCCCAGGCCAGGAGTAAATACGTTTGTGAATTCTTTTTTAAAACAAGTTATAAGTTTCCCCGTTTCTGCTGGGCGGGTATCTATTTTCTTGCAGAATGTGGATATAGGAAGATCCCAGCGACGAAACTCCTCCATGCTGTCAGAACCGAACAGGTCCTCACTATCTTTTAGCACATACAATCTTAGTTTTTTCGTTTTCCCCTGTAAAGTGACGTTTGTAATTAATTCATCTTCAAAATGAATTTTTGTACCATTAACGGCCGTCGCCATTCTGTTAGTTTTTAACATAATCGGCTTTCGTAATATTTTCCACGTTTTGAGATTTATTATTGAAAGATCTGATCCACTGTCTAATTGGAATTTAATAGCCTTGCCGAAAATGTTAACCGTTACATATTTGTGTAGATTTTCATCTACGACGTCCTTAGTTCTGGTTTGACATACACGGCTTCTATTCTGAGTTTTCCTACAGTGTGAACTTTTATGACCGATCTTATTGCATAAATGGCATCTTTTTGTTAAAAATGGGTAATCCCTTTTCCAATGTATTCCACCACATCTGAAACAAGCACTCGGTGCTTTTAGTTTTTCTGAGTTTCAGTGGTTAGTGTCTGTGTGCCATTTCGACGGTTTTTTCTTAGTTACTTTTTTTTTATATTCGGGATGCCTGCTTCCATATTTCTTGCATCTTTTTTTATAATTTCTACTTTTTGACAATCCTCAGTCAATTTTTGAAGTGTTAAGTTCGGTTCATTTTCTAATTTTTTAAGGACTCTGTGCCTGATTTCCGCATCTTTTCCTGAGGTTAACCCTTTCGCAAACACAAGAGATTTAAAATCGTCTGCTGTTAGTTCAGACAACTTAAAGTCATCACAGTGTTTGTTCACTACAGCTGCGTAGGTGGCAAAATCGTCATTATCGTCTTTTACCACATTCAAACATCTCCAACGCTTATGGAAAAGAGACGTTTTTTGCGAGAAAAGTTCTGTTAACAAATTTACCGTCTGCCGTGGTACTGGGGTGTCGTAATATGCTTGACTTGATACGTCTCGCTGAATTCTCTGAACTCTGTCGAGGTGAACTGTGTAGCGTTGTCGCTAATCAGACGGTCTACAGCCCCAAACCGAGCAAACAATTCCAATAAAAAAAATTTGTCGTTGTTGCCCTGGTCGGTTTTTTTTGCATCTTAGTACCTCTGGCCTTTTAGAATAAGTAAAAATCCTCCACATGTCCCGCATAATCGATGTGGATCCTCGACCATGGTTGTTCAGCCTTAGGCCAATGTTTATATGTTATCGGTGGTGCTTTTGCAGCCAATGCACAGCCTTTGCATCTGTTCACCATGTCGGTAATATCTTGGTCCATAGCTGGCCAATGAACAAAACTTCTCATTAGGCTTTTCATTCTGTTTATTCCTGGATGCTCCATGTGAAAATCTCTGAGAATTCTTTTTTGAAGGGTTTGGGGGATGACAACCCTTTCACCATATAACAGTATTTCGTCGCAACCAGACAAAATGTCTGAATTGGTGTCACCCAATGCTAATTTCTTCCTTCGTGGTTTGAATGAAATTATCATTTAGGGATTCTGACTTAATAAATAAATCTGCTGTTTTCCGAGGCAAAATGTAATCCACGAATTTATCATACTCAGCCGTTTCCAATTTTCGTAGTAGAAGTCTGGTTTTCTTTTGATCAGACCAGTTGCTGCAGTCAATATTTAAAAAAATCTTCATAACGCCGAAAATACCCTGCGAATGATTTTTCCTCTTCCTCGTATTTAAAATTGTCTAACGCAGTCCATATTGTATTCTGAGAGAATGCTGAATTGCTTTCCGCGTTCGCATTATTCTTAACCATTTCTGTAAGTAATTCCTCTGTTCGTAATTGACGTTCGGCTAACTGTTTTTAAACTTCCTTTTGCTTTTCCTCGGTTAGTATTTGACATTCCGCTAACTGTTTTTGCAATTCCTTTTGCTGTTACTCGAATCGTATTTGACGTTCAGTCCAGTTTTTTTCGGACTGTGACTGACGCTTTGCGGCATCGATATGCAACTTAGTCAAATGTTCCAACGCTACTTTCAATACGTCCATTTTTCTTTGTCAGCATTAGCAATTTCAAAACGTTCGCTGAATTTTACAAAACCGTTTTATTCTTTCTTATTTCTTCCTCCAGACAATAAAACGAACAGAAAAAAAACATAAATATATAAAAAGTTCATTGTCTAAAGAAAAAAAAATCAAGTGTATATTTTTCTCCAGAGAAAAAAAAATAACGCCCGATTTTAGCAGCGAAAACCACAAGTGACAAATTCTTTTTCCAAAAGTATAAAAATTTACCTTTCTAAGTCGCGACGAACCTTTTTCTTTTTGCAAAAGTACAGCGCTATCTTTGAAAGTCATGACGAACTTTTTTCCTTTCAACTCTTTTTTTTTTTTTTGTAATGATCTGCGTTTTTTTTTGTTTTGTTTTGTTTTGTTTTTTTGTTAGTTACCGTGACCCTTTCAGTTGCAAGTGTTATGTTAGACACTTCCTTAGGCTTGATAACATTTGAATTCGACGTCGTTAGTATTTTTAGAATACTATTTCAACGCGAGTATTTTTTTTTCAATGTCGTTACTGGTTTCGATTTTAGTATGCTCCTTGAATTCAATGTCGTCAGTGTTTAGTTTTTTAGAACACTGTTTTTAAACGTGAGTACGTTCTCCGAATCCAATATCACCAGTGTTATGGCTTGCAATAAGCCACAAAGAAAACAGAACAACGGAATAGAGTTTAAACAATGTATTACTGGAACAACAACGTAAAAAGTTTACAACTGAAAAGAGTAGTAGACGTCATCGAGCAGGCGAGAATCGCTCTGGTGTTTAATCCACACCTGGGATCAAAAGGTCTTTTTTTTTACAAAGGCATCACCACATTATCAAGGCCAAGAGGCCACTCAAGGATAAGGGTTAAAGAGTGTACAGTAGAAATTGGACAATATAGTAATCATTAGTAATGAAAATTTGGTAAATTTGATAACTTATATGGAACGGCTCATCAAGAACTTATTTACTTTAGACTTGAAGACAACCATATTGTAGTCAGCCGGAAAGCAGGAAAACGGAAGACAATTCCACAGGCGTGCAGTTCTAAAAAAGAAGCTTTGTTCATGGAATCTACGTTTAGGTTTAGGCACAGATAAAGAGTGGGGGAAATTATTGATAGTGTTTACAGCTAGACGAGTGTTTCTTGTGAAAGTTTGGCGAGGGGGGACCATAGATTGAAGCTCAACTGAACACTTTCCATGAAAATAACGATACATCAGAGACAAACTCGCAACATCTCTTCTGTGAGATAGAGGTTGCAAGGAGGAGAAAAGGACATCTCCTACGAGGCTACGAAGTCTATTTTGAACTCTATCAAGGCAGGACAAGTCCTTTCTAGCAGCTCCTGCCCAGATGTGGCAACAGTATTCCATCCTTGGACGTACCTGGCTCTTATATAGATAGAGAATAGCATCAGCAGTGAGATATCTACCGGATCGATAGAAAGATCCCACCATTTTTCCAGCGGCCTTGGCAACAGATTTGATATACGTGTTCCATTTAAAATCAGGAGTAATGGTCAAGCCCAGAAGCTTGTCAAAACTTGAGGCCTCCTGAAGACGAGAGCCATTCATTTCAATTGATGACAAATGTGGATTAGAATGTTGATGATGTAAAGAGAGAAGCTTGGTTTTAGATGCATTAAAAGTAACCAGCCACTCCTTTCCCCATTGTACTATGTGCTCAAGATCAGAGGAGAGAGAATTGGAGAGAACTTGGTCGTTTACTGTCTTAGATGTGCTACCATAAATGGTAGTGTCGTCAGCATAAATGTCTACAAATGATGTAAGGATATGATTTGGAAGATCATTAATGTAGATCAGGAAAAGAGTTGGGCCCAGGATGGATCCCTGAGGGACACCGGCATTAATACTGTGAGCTTCTGATTTTTGCCCCTCAACTATTACTCTTATGAACCTATCAAAAAGAAAGTACGTTCTCCGAATCCAATATCACCAGTGTTATGGCTTGCAATAAGCCACAAAGAAAACAGAACAACGGAAAGGTCTATGGTTTATATAATGGATAGAACAGTCCATCTGGAGGGTGATTCCCCCACAACAATTTATTAAATGATGAACCATTCTATATTCACCAATATATAGTATTTGTGACTCCATTTTCCAATTTTATTGTTTTCATATATATATATATATATATATATATATATATATATATATTCAATTTAGGATTATAATTAAAAATGTGTATTAAAATTTATAAGAGGCCAAAATTCAAAGGATATTCTAAAATTAAGTTCAGGTTCAATGAAGAAAAGTAGAAACATGGATAGTATAATCCAGGGCCATGAAAAAACATGGTGGTAAAATTCCAAATTCAATTACGGATATATATAATATAGTATATAATAAAATTATAAATAGGAGTTTGGTTACATCTTTGAAATAGATTCAAAATTCGTGCTCAACCACGCACGTACACATCAACTTCAGATTTCCAACAACCTTCAACAAAACCGAACATATTCTTTCTCTCTCCACGAGATACTGACCACCAGAAAAATGAAGAGAAAAGTTTTTAAAAACAAATATTCTTTTAAAAAAATTGTATTACACCGAATGGCTAAGTAAAATTTTTTACACGATTTTAATCATTTAATAAAATATTTCATAATAATCTTTTTTGTTTTCTAATATTTTCAAGTTTAATATAATTGTAAAATAAATGTTGTCGATTTTTGTCATTTACAAAATCCATCATACAAAATCAATATTTGATTCTGACTAACCAGAAAGCTACGAAACTTATCGATAGATGTTGGAAAAAATAAAAATTAACATTGCAATCGACTTGATCGATTACATAGTATATCTGATCCTATATTTCTTTCATTAGCAGATAATTTCTCTATATTCACTGGTAATAAAAACTGTACGCATATTATATCTGTGTGTGCTTTTTGTGTTTGTTTTTTTTCAATTGTTGTTAGCATATATCCTCTAAAGTCCGAGTGACAACGAGCGTAGGTTTTTTTCGTATCTGAAAACGTTTCTATCTACTGAATTCAATTGACGGCTCGATCGAGAAAGATTGTGCAATCTTATTTTTCAAGAAAGAAATAAAAATGTTCAAAGTGTCCAATTGATTTTTTTTTTTTTAATTTTTTTTTAGATGTAAAATATAATTTTGCTCTCTTCCGGATTTTATCTGATAATAGAATTAATAAATCTTTAAAATTAGTGTTGCTTCGTTCTCAGGTTGGCACAAGATCATTGAAAAATGGCGACTGATGAACAACATTCCATTTTATGTGAATTTTTTATGACTTCTCATTGACTGAGATTTTTTTTTTTTTTTACACAGTGATCACCACTTATCAAGGCCCGGAAGCCACTCAGGGATAAGGGTTATTGCAAGTACATTACGTTAGTGTGGAGATTTGATGGAGTGTTTACTTAAGGGGGCGGTTCATTAGGAATTTGTTAACATTAGACTTGAAGACATCCAAGTTGTAGTCCGGAGGGAAGCAGGCAGACGGAACAGAGTTATCAGCACATTGTTCTAAAATAGTTTCTTTTAAAAAAATAAGTCAATTGGTCATAATAAAATATATCTTTGTGTGAGTTCCTTGCTAATAGGTTCCGTTTACCTGCTTTCCAGTTGACTACAATATGGTCATCTTCAAGTCCAATGTAAACAAGTTCTTGATGAGTCGTTCTCCTTAATTAATCCAATTTACCAAATTTATACTTCTAACGATTACTATGATATTGTCCTTTTGACCACTGTACACTCTTTAACCCTTATACTCGAGTGGCGTCGTGGCCTTGATTGTAAAAAAAATGTCTGGCAGTGTTTTTAGATATGTTTTGTATAGAAATTCAGCCGATAAGTATCGAAAATAAAAAAAAATCTGATTTTAAAAATAGTCTTTCTTTCTTGTAAATAAAAAAAGAATATTTACAGGGGAATATTTTACGTTACACCTGCCAAGGGAGATAATCAAATCTTCGCAAATCATTTCTTCTTAAAATATCTATTTACATATAAATATTTGATCGCCGCTATTTACAGTGCTTGATTAGTTTGTTTTTATTTACAAAAAATTGTGTGTTACACTATATATATATATATATATATATATATATATATATATATATATATATAAATGAATGGGGTCACCAAGATTTGTTATGTTTGTCATACTTATCTTATTATTTCGTATTTTAATTTTTAATTTTTTAAGTTATTGTAATAAGTTTTTAAGTTATTGAAATAATTTTTGAATGCGTTTCGAGCGTTCTGTAAAGTGCCCTTTTCAGAAAGTTTGTAAAATAATCAAAATGCATAATAGCGTTTTGGTTGACCATTTTGATGACATGTTTCCAAGGGGTGGGAAGATTTGTAAATGTTTCTAAAAGTTTTCATTAGTTTGTTCCTCCCCTTCCCTTCTTTATTGGGGGCCAGTCGACGGTCATTGAGCGTTGTTGTTTTTTGCTTTTTAAGTTTCTCCTTTTTTTTCTTTTATTTATTTATTTATTTATTTATTTTTTTACTTGTGTGGAGATGCATTGGTGCTTGGTCATATAAGTTCGTGTGTGAGGAGGTGCGTGTATGTGTGTTTGTTTCCTTGTATTGGTTTGTGGAATGTGTGTTCTGTTTCATAGTTTGAGCAAAGTTTGTCTAGAATTCGTTATTTGGAAGAGATGCTGTCATTCAATTTTGATTTTTAGATTTTAATTTCTTTCTATTGCGATTTTCGTTTTAGTCCGTTGGGATATTCATAATATCTCAAATTTGATAATCACGTTTGTTGATATAAAGGAGCGATATTTATGGATAAACATGAGGTATTTCTTAGTGTTCGTATTTGTCTCCTCACATGGACAGGGTTAGACACATGATTGGTTTTTAGTGTGAGGAAGATCCTGTTCTCCAAAAGGAGACACTCTGGATAGACACAAGAATAAGAATAAGAATTGTCTCTGCCACGAAGGATTTCTCCTCCACTGACTAAGGGTAAGAGAGGTGGGTGTAGTATCAGGTCTGAATTTCGTTTAGAGTTTTTTGCTTGGTTGTCTCCCCTGTTGCCTTGCCAGGCCTTATATATATATATATATATATATATATATATATATATATATATATATATATACTGTCAGGAAATCCCCCGCCTCTTCCCAGGTAATTTTGTGGCTCCAAACTGCTTCCCAAATTACATTAATTATGGTTTTGAAAAAGTTATCCAAATCCTTGGTCCATTTCCGGGATACTTTTGTCCACCTAATAATGCGGATGATAAGATATCGGCTACATTCTTCTTGTCATGGTCAAGCCGTCATTAATCAAAACGTCGGCCATTTTTGTCGTTGGTTTTCGTTATTCTTATACTTGTCCAATCAGTCTCTTTTTGCAGACTCTTCCTCCTCCTCTGTTTTCAAAATGCTTGACCAGTCAGCCTACAGTTCAGCTGTCCTCCCACCTTAATCCGAACACTTTGGTCAGTAATATCCACTCTGATTGCTCTCTTTCATACCAACTGACCTTTGTACTCTAGTTCAAGGACAAAACTCAGTAACTCGTTCTGGTAGACTAAATATTAATAATTATTTCATTAGACCATATACAAAAAAATGTCCAGATTTATTCCCAACCTTCCTCCTATCAATATCAGCTTCTAGGAAAACACGCATTCAGACGTATTTTAAAATATCCGATGTTAATAGACAACGATTTTGTTTATTGCTGCTGTTTGTAATTCTATTATTTCGTTATTCCATTAATCTGTTATTCTGTTGATCTGCTACTCCGTTTGTCCATTAGTTTATTTCATTGTTTAATTTGTCTGTTATTCCATTAGTTCTTTATTTGGTTACCTTGTTTTCCTGTTTATCCATTTTTCCGTTATTCCATTAATTCATTATTCCATTATTGATTTATGTTATCCCAATTATGTTATTCTGCTTATCTGTTAATTCATGGGTCTGTTATTCCACTAATCTGTTAATACCTTAGTTTATTATTCCACTAATCTGTTAGTTCATAAGTCTATTATTTTGCTACTCTGTTAATTCATGGGTCTGTTATTCCACTAATCTGTTAATCCATTAGTTATTCCGCTAATCTGTTAGTTCATAAGTCTGTAATTCTGCTAATCTGTTATTCCATTAGTCCATTATGCTGTTAGTCTTTTATTCGATTAATTTTTATTCCATTATTCTGTTATTTTATTATTAAGTTAGTTCGTTAATCTTCTGATGTTCTATAAATTATTTTGGTGTTTTTTTCACAAAATCTTTCATAAAGTGATAATGACAATAATACCATAAAATTAACCAAATAAAATTTTTCAGGAGAAAAAAAAATTTGTTTTTTCACCTAAAATGTGCCAAAATTTCCTTCAGTGGGTTTTGCTCAAATTCCACGAACAGTTAGTATGAATGAAATATGTGGAGATCTCCCATTCGGTCCTAGGAGGACTGACAAATGCCACACCTAATTGGAAAAACAAAATGTCAAGTTTGCCAACATTCGTATTGAAATTGGTGCTATGAAATCGACAGGATTCAAACGTGGCACGTTCAGGTCTTTAGTCCGTATTCATTCATATTTGGAGATTAGCGGTGTGAAATATATATACCACCACTTCCCAAAAATGGATGACTACACACTAATTGACCTAATTTTAGAAAATAATTATCTCTTTCCTTCATTAAAAGTAAGGAGAATTTTGCAGTTTTAGTATGTATAAAATTATTCGTCTATTTTTTAGTTTGACAGAAAGTTTCCCGAGTTTGACACGACACATTTGAAAAAAAGTTGGAGGTTACATCGGTTAAAACATTGTGAGAATAACATTGAAAATGAATACAGTAGTCTGAATAATCCAAATAATAAAAATTGATTTTTGATATACTTTGTTTCCGTCCTGGCCGTTGGAATTCCCTCTCTGCTCCCTTCTTCTCCGACTGTACAAACATGCAGAAATTTAAATCTAATGTGGACAAACATCTAGCGCCTCCACTAAAAATAGCGAGAACTTATTTTCAGTTTTGGTAGTGTATAATATTATCGGTCACAAAATTCTATGCATATTCCCGAGTTTAAAAAAAAACAACTTCTGAAGAAGGTCGGAGGTTACATCGGCCAAAACTCAATATGAGAGCAGTAGTTCAAATAATCCACATAATACCAATTGATCTTTTTATAGATATTGTTGCCGTTCTGGCCTTCGGAACTCCTTCTCTAGTCCCCGTTTCCCCCGACCATATCAAGATGCATAAATTTAAATGTAATGTGAACAAGTATCTGACATATTGAAAATTTCCATCACGGTTGCCTCTCTGTAAATCTGGCTCCTATCACAATTAACCCCTTGATGCTTTAGTGACAATGTGTATTGTTTAGGGTTAACAAAAATAAATATTATTTAGAAAGCCATAACAACCTGTTTGTTTTAAAATAAATGAAATGTATTTTTATCTGAGCTTTGGGAAGTTAAAATGGTGATGCAGAAGAATAGGCGATTCAATGTCCGCAGCAAACGGTGCCAGATAAAAAAATATTTTTCTAAAAAAAAAAAATATAAAGAAACAAATATTTTATAAAATTGTATATCTTAATAATGCTAATGTAACGTGGCCGTTACACTCGAACCGTATTCATTACAGTTCAAACCTCCCGCGGACCCCCACACCGTCTGGTACCGTCGAAAAGAAACAAACAAATAAGCAAAAGTAAATAAATCTGACTTGGCTTCTTTTTTTTATTAAAAAAAAAAAACATTTAATACCATTACTTTCCAAAGAATGCCTGCTTCTTTCTTTTTGCTAACTGTTCATTTTTTTTTTTTTTTTTTTTACACAGGCATCACCACATTATCAAGGCCCAGAGGCCACTCAAGGATAAGGGTTAAAGAGTGTACAGTAGAAATTGTACAATATAGTAATCATTAGTAATGAAAATTTGGTAAATTTGATAACTTATATGGAACGGCTCATCAAGAACTTATTTACGTTAGACTTGAAGACAACCATATTGTAGTCAGCCGGAAAGCAGGAAAATGGAAGACAATTCCACAGGCGTGCAGTTCTAAGAAAAAAGCTTTGTTCATGGAATCTACGTTTAGGTTTAGGCACAGATAAAGAGTGGGGGAAATTATTGATAGTGTTTACAGCTAGGCGAGTGTTTCTTGTGAAAGTTTGGCGAGGGGGGACCATAGATTGAAGCTCAGTCGAACACTTTCCATGAAAATAAGGATACATCAGAGACAAACTCGCAACATCTCTTCTGTGAGATAGAGGTTGCAAGGAAGAGAAAAGGACATCTCCTAAGAGGCTACGAAGTCTATTTTGAACTCTATCAAGGCAGGCCAAGTCCTTTCTAGCAGCTCCTGCCCAGATGTGGCAACAGTATTCCATCCTTGGACGTACCTGGCTCTTATATAGATAGAGAGTAGCATCAGCAGTGAGATATCTACCGGATCGATAGAAAGATCCCACCATTTTTCCAGCAGCCTTGGCAACAGATTTGATGTACGTGTTCCATTTGAGATCAGGAGTAATGGTCAAGCCCAGAAGCTTGTCAAAACTTGAGGCCTCCTGAAGACGAGAGCCATTCATTTCAATTGATGCCAGATGGGGATCAGAATGTTGATGATGTAAAGAAAGAAGCTTGGTTTTAGATGCATTAAAAGTAACCAGCCACTCCTTACCCCATTGTACTACGTGCTCAAGATCAGAGGAGAGAGAATTGGAGAGAACTTGGTCGTTTACTGTCTTAGATGTGCTACCATAAATGGTAGTGTCGTCAGCATAGATGTCTACAAATGATGTAAGGATGTGATTTGGAAGATCATTAATGTAGATCAGGAAAAGAGTTGGGCCCAGGATGGATCCCTGAGGGACACCGGCATTAATACTGTGAGCTTCTGATTTTTGCCCCTCAACTACTACTCTTATGAACCTATCAGAAAGAAATGATTTAATAATTGAGAAGACATTTCCAGCAATACCATAGCTAGAGATCTTATGAAGTAAACCTTTATGCCATACCCTATCAAAGGCCTTAGATATGTCAAGAGCAATTGCCCTAGAAAGGTTGCCTCCGTCGAGAGATTTGCTAATCCTATGAGATATAACTGTAAGCACATCTGCTGTAGATCTAGCAGAACGGAAACCATATTGAGTGTCACTAAGAAGGTTATTTTTGTTGAGATGGTTGATTACTTCTGTATTTAACACAGATTCCAGCAACTTACTCATGACGCACAGGAGACTTATTGGCCTGTACTGAGAGGGGGATGAGCGATCACCTGAATTCTTAAATACAGGGCATACTGATGAAATTTTCCAGGGAGATGGGAAACTATTCTCCTTAAGACAACGTTTAAACAGTTTTGTAAGTATGGGCGCTAGTTCAGGTTGAAGTTTTTTGAGTACTATAATTGGAATCCCATCAGGGCCAGTTGCTTTACTGGAATCAAGGTTTTTGATTTGCTTGGCAACATCACGTACAGATATACGTATATCACATAGCGTGTTTTCTGATACAGGAGGAAATATTGGGGGTTGGCGGCCTTGATCGCAAAGGGTAGAATTAGCTGCAAAGTTCTTTTCGTCTGCCATGAGATTTACAAAACCCTGCCGTCTCGACACCAGCTTAAGTCTCTCACTGTCAACATGGGGCTACACGTCCATCTTACTCAGAAAACGTTTTCTTCTCCCGGGCCACATGTTATCCTTTTTTTTCTTCTTTTTCTTGTCACGTAAGCCCACGCACACTTGCATATGTGTTCAAACGACTGCTGCTGCTGCTACCTTTACTAACCATCTATCCTTCGGCTGCTGCAGATATTTTCATGCGCGCTTTATATGGACTGCTACATTAACGGGTGTATACAGATGACTTTTACGCATATAAGTTTGAATTAAGTAAAGGGATTGAAGATTCCATTACAGGTTAGAGATTAGAGTGAAAGCTACGCAGCAGGATTTGAAAAAAAGTTAGTCGCATTTTTTGGAATCCTAGCTTCGCTCCTTCCCACGGGAAGCAAGCGATGGCATACATACTTTTTTTTTTTACACAGTGGTCACCACTTATCAAGGCCGGAAGCCACTCAGGGATAAGGGTTATTGCAAGTACATTACGTTAGTATGGAGAGTTGATGAAGTGTTTACTTAAGGGGGCAGTTCATTAGGAATTTTTTAACGTTGGACTTGAACACATCCAAGTTGTAGTCAGGTGGGAAGCAGGCAGACGGAACAGAGTTCCACAGGCGTGCAGTTCTAAGAAAGAAGCTTTATTCATGGAATCCACGTTTTAATTTAGGCATAGATAAAGAGTGGGGGAAATTTTTCACAGTGGATTCGGCTAGACGGGTGTTTTTCGTGAAAGATTGGCGAGGGGGGGGGACCAGAGATTGGAGTTCAGACGAGCACCTGCCATGGAAATAACGATAAAACAAGGATAGGCTCGCAACGTCTCTTCAGTGTTGTACGAAATGAATTTGTCGCCAATGATCAAGCATATTGGTGCTGATATTTTCACACGCACTCATACGCGCTCTGTTATCCTATTATAAATTTTCGTACTGTGTGTGTGTGTGTGTGTGTGTGTGTGTGTGTGTGTGTGTGTGTGTGACGCGGTTTGTCGCAGCCTTCAGGCAATCTACTCAGGCAAGTTAGGTACCGAAATGAAGCTTATGATCCAGCGGATGTTTTAATGATATTTATGTCCATGCTTTGTGTATGGAAATGCAAAAAAAAAAAAATGCAAAAAAATAACGATTTACTAAACAACGTTTTATTTACTGGATATTTTTCCGGTATTCACCGGAAGTTATTATCTGCCTTAGTTAATTCGATTTGCTGTGTGTGTGAGTGAGAGACAGAGACAGGCAGGCAGGCGGTTCGAAATGAAGCTTATGACCCAGCGGATGTTTTAGTGATATTTATATCCATGTTTGGTGTATGGAAATGCAAAAAAAAAAAAAAAAAAAAAAAATAACGATCTACTAAACAACGTTTTATCTATTTATTTTTTTTTTTTTTTTTTTCCGGTACAAGGACTCAAGTTTCCCCATCTGGGAAAACATGGGGGCTTGTACTAAAAACGAATTCAAAAAAATGAAACAATAACATTTTATTTATTATTTTAGGCAAAAATTTAGTACAATGCACATTTTTTTGTTTTATCTGACACTGTCTACTGCCGACATCGAGTCGCCCATTCTTCTACATTACCATTAAAATTTATCTTGCCCAAGCAAAAAAAGGTTTTGACAAACAAAATATTGTTTTCGAAAGCTTAGATTAAAATAAATTTTATTTTGATAAACACATTGTTATGGTTTTCTAAAAAAAAAAAAGAAAAAAAAGAGACCCAAACGAATGCTATACTACAACATATTTAAATGGTTAATTGGAGAGATAAAAATTATGTTCCCAATGTCTTTACTAACTCAGTGTTTGAGAGATAAAGAACTTTAATTGATCGTTGGAATATCTATGCATCTCAGATAGAGTTCAGGTGTTAGCCCCAGGAAGTGGGCCCTTTGATTCCAGAGAACTTCGACTGAAGTAAAAACTAAAAAAAAATAAAATAATAAAAAAAAAGATACTCTTACGAAACAATGTCTTAAAAATGTCTGCGCTTTTACTGAAATATATATTAAGTTTTAGTTTAATACAAAAAAAAAAAAAAAAATCTTCATTCTCTCTCTCTTTCTTTTTTTCAGCTTTTGGTAATGCCAAAACAGCCCGGAATGACAACTCATCAAGATTTGTAAGTACTTTCTTTTTTATTTAGTTATCTCTCCTTTGCTTTATTACGTCACTTTATTTCACACACTCATCGGCCAATACTTTTAAGCAATGGCAGCAAGTGCAGGTTCTGCCACATACAAGTAGAGAGTGTGAGCCCCTGGCATTCAATTATAAGGTTCTTCTGGGTGACGGCTACTATATGACGCAACACAACTGATGCTCGATTCATGCAAGATGGTCCAAAATCAAGCATTCCACACGCTTTTTTAAACATTTCATACGTTTCTGTGGCATTTTTTCCAAGTTTAAAACAATTTTATTGCATATCATTTTTCTAAAGTGTCCTCGCGTCCTGATGTGAAAATATCTTCACTAGACGATCTGTAAAGCGTTGAATATCGAATGCAGCGGTAAATCCTAGGAACATATACGAGAAAAAACAGATGGAAATAAGTCGTGCACCATTCACTATGAGTACACAGTTCCTAAAGCTACGTACCTAGAAAACGGAGTCATAAAAAATGATACAGTGATATAGAACAAGAATAAGAAAGAAGCAACCTTAGTAGAAGTTAGTATCCTCCAATGATGCCGGATTAAACAGATCTGAGATGGTTGGTTGGTTGGTTGGTTGGTTGGTTGTTTTTGTTTTACGGCATATCAACCCTTTTCGTGTTATTTAATGCCGAATCCAAAGATTCGGAAGAAAAAATTTTTAATAGAATATATTTGTTGTTTTCAAGTCGGTTTCTATTTAACCCATAGTTGGGACCCTAATAGGTACTACCACTCTGGGTCAGAGTGGACCTGGGAGCAATGGTAATTAAAGGGTGGCTCCACACTCCCCAAAGCCCGCAAGCTGGGGCCTCACCACTGGATATAGTTTAAGGTCATATCCAGGACCCCCATTGAGGGACTTTTACCCTCTGCAGGGAGGCAGTCGGCGTATTCTAATGCCCCACCGACAGGGCCGAGATCTGAGATGGAAAAGATAACAAAATACCATGGTCTCATGCACGACATAAAAAGAAACTGGAATCTTAGGAAGATCTCCATTATTCCAGTAGTTATAGGAGTGTTGTAAACGTTAGGGGTTTCATAGTCGGTTGAATCACTGAAACTATAAATGCTTACAAACAGAAATACTTAACAAACGCAGATAGTTTGCAAGTACATAAATACATATTTTATTACAAATTGACAAACATGAAAGTCATATAACATCACAATACAGAACAACAATAATTTGGTACTCACTTAGAAGTCGTTAAAGTCCTGCTGTGTCTCATAGTGGGACAATATTCTCACCAGGGTAAAACCTTACATTTGTGGTCAAGGCCGAAACATCTGTTTCTCTCCTGTGGGCATAAAGCCCACGGGGTGTTAATGCGGCTTCCCTTCTCAATGCACAAACTCGTTTTCCTCGAGTCTGTGTGTCAAGGGAAGTCACTCCTCGTTGTCTATATAAAACGGTGTTCTTTGCCTAAATTCCCCTACAGAAGCAACTGGTCTCATGAAAAAGAATTTCAAAAACTATCTTGCAAATGTACCAGGTAGGCCAAGTTCAAGAGAGATTCAAACAATCCCACTTAAAGCAACAGTCAGAATCTTAAAAAGATCTCTCGGTTGGAAGATTTGAGTTAGCAGGTGAATATTTAGCATCTGATAGAATGCTCCATCCCCAGCTTGAACAATAAGATAAGAAAACTTTTTTTTTTAAATCAGAAGAAAATTTGACCCGTTTCCAGACACTATCTTCGAGTGTCTAAGGTTTCTCTGTACAAGAGTTTTGTCAGTGCAGGTGACATTTAAAATACAATTACAAATTACTTAAAACTTTTACCCAGTCATAACTGCGGAATGAGAGCATGCTATTCCTGTAATGTGGCCATTATATTTTCACTTGGGCCCAACAGGTTGTATGCAGAGACAATCGCAAACGAACAAAGAAAAGAAATTTGACTTTTGAGCTTTTTTCAGTTGAAACACGACATTTATTAACGGTCGTTTTATCACCAAGCCACAGACAAATAATTTTCCAAGCCAGCAACAATATGGCTCATTTGCCCGTTCCCAGTCTGCAACTACAACCAGCTGCTATGTCTGCAGCTCGCACCACAGCACACGGTGGTCTAACCATTTTCTATTAAAAGTTTGGATTGCATTGTTTTAAATGTTACTCTTGTACTGGCACGTGTTTCGAAGTCGCTATTGCTGCAACATGCTTCCAAATCTCTCTCTGTTTTTTTTTGTAAATTTCTCTTCCTTCTCTGTGACGTCACCTTGCGACACAACTTGGTCATTTTCATATGTCGAGATGTCATTGCTGCTACGTAAGTGTCCATGGCTTTTTTTACACTCCCATGGATTAAATAAAAGGTTTTCTTTTGAAACTTTCTGCAGATTTTCGAGTTTGACAAAATACACTTGAAGAAGATCAGGGTGGTTACCTCAACAGAAACGTTATGAAAATAACATTCAAGATGAGAACAGTAATCCAAATCATATAAATTATTGATCCTCATCTCAAAAATTCAGAAATATCTATTATATAGTTCCATTTAAATATGGTATGGGCCAAAGAAGCATTATAATTTTCAAATATTTAGGAAATTTTATTAGCGTCAAATCACCGCAAATCTCGAGATTTTATTTTCTACTCTTAACCCGGCGATTCTCCGATTCTTTATAAATGATGCTATAACAAGAATCTGACTATGTAAACCAAAAGTTTTGAATAAATATTTGAAAATGTTAAGCACTTGAAGCACCACCACTTTTACCAAAATTGCTGTATTCGACATTAAATGATTCAAGAAAGGATCGGTCCCGAATATCACCTTAAACTATATCCGATGGTGAGGCCCCAGCTTACGGGCTTTGGAGAGTGTGGAGCCACTCTTTAATTGCCATTGCTCCCAGGTCCACTCTGACCCGGAGTGGTAGTACCGGTTAGAATCCCAACTATGGGTTAAATAGAAACCGACTTGAAAAAAAAATATTCTATTAAAAAACTTTTCTTCAAAATAACTGGATTCGGCATTAAATAACCTGAAAATGGTTGATATGCCGTAAAACAAAAACAACCAAACCAAGAAAGGATCTACGGGGTGACTTTAATAAGTTTCCAAACTTTTTTCGTATGGGCACTTTTATTTATACACATGAAATTCTAGTCCCGTTCGAAGTAATCTCCTCCGGCTGCAATACATTTGCTGTACCGTTCCAACGACTTCTGGAAGTCTCCATGCAAGTGTGTGAGTGTGTCAATGACCCTTGTCAAAACCTCTTTAATCTCCTTAATTGTCTCATAACGACAGCCTCTAAGGTTTTCTTGGAGCTTAGGGAATAACCAAAAGTTACAAGGAGCAACGTCTCGACTATGGGGATGGTGAGGAACTGTCCTTGATGCCCATCTTGGTCAAATAGTCTGTGACAAGGATGAAGTTGTGGACTGGTGTATTCGTACAAACCTTCCGCATCACCAGTTCCTTGCAAATAATTGTGTGTACAGATCCCACACTGACAATTGTCCTGGTGTTCTGACTTCCTTACTTCTCCTGCACCTCTCATCATCCCTTACAGACTCCCTGTCTTCCTTGAATCTCTTATGTCACTCAAAAAATGACGCTCAATTCATGCAAGATGGTCCAAAATCAGTCCAAAGCATTCCATGTTTCTGTGGCATTTTTCCCAAGTTTAAAACAGAATTTTATTGCATATCGTTCTTCTAAAGTGTCCTCACGTCCAGATTGCATTTTTGAAATTCACCAGCTGTGACAATCAGGCTTTAGTAGGATGTATTCCAATTCCTGCTGTAGCTGTTCATTTGAACCTGAAATCATAAAAATTGGTCACTTATCTCATAAGAGGTATAGCAATAACATACTGACATTTTCAAGAGTCTATGACAATTTTAAATGCCTGTGCAAAAAAAGTGTGGAAACTTATTGAAAGCACTTTGTATATGCCATTGAACAAAGCAAAGTATACAGCCACCACTTCAACTGATATTGAATAACTTTTAAGAGTAACAAAATCAAAAAATGCTGAATTGGCAAACCAACAAAAACCTCTCGAATCAGACGACATTGTTTCTCTTTGTTGCCTATGAAATAAATGCTTAATGGATTAATTTTCGATAAATGAAAACATTTTTTTACTGATTATCTCCCTTTGTCTTTGATTATTTATCTATAATTACAGCAATTTTCTATCATTTTCTAAATAATTAAAAAGGAAAACACACACACATATAGATAGATATATAATCTTCAGTGTATGCAAAAATGTATACTGTTTCAAGTATATATTCCTTATAAAATAGTCAAAATTGCCACGAAAGCTCAATGAAGATGTATTTTCGCATTCAGAGCATATATACAGTACAATTACATTTCAGTTACCACAAAAACAGTCCACAATCATTATATTTATTTTTTACATTCATTTGTTTATTTAATATATAAATTATATATTTACTTTTTCTATAAAAGAGTTTTATATTTATCTGTAACTGTCTTTAATATTTGATATTTTAATTTTTAATAGTCTCTGATGATTTGTGTGATGGCAGCTTCGGCTATATACACAATAAAACACGTGTGATCCTTATGAAAACGTAAATATAAACATTCAACTATATTGTAAAATAAATAAATGAATATGAAAATAAATATGATTGTGGACTGATTTTTTTTTTGTGGTAATTGAATTGTAATTTTACAATGCTTCTGTATATATATAAATATATATAATACTAGCAGATGTCCCTGGCGTTGCCTGGTATTGAACGCAACGTTAAATTCTTAAAAACAAAAAAAGAAATGAAATAAAAACAATTGGAAAGGAACTGAGTCATGTGCATGCGAGTATTGTTTTTTTTAAACAGTTCACTTCTTGTAAGTAAAAAAAAAGAAGAAATACTTGAGCTGAGATCAAAACCAAAAACCTAAAGACAGTGGGTCAAGTACGATAACCATTAGGCCAACAACTTGCCACGATCTTTGAAAAATGTTTTCAACCCTACTTATTTACATAAGAAAGCTGTAAAGCGAATGATTCACGCATGCACAGTCATTAAACAGTTGACAAACTGATAAAAATCCGATGTCCCCTCCCTCCACGTACCAATTTTTACACCTTAGCAGTCTTTTTTTCCCCGGATGAAAACTAATTACAAAGTTGTCTACATGTCTGGATACCCAATAAATGAGATTTCAAGTCTGTAGATAAAAAATTCGTTAAGTATATAGGTTGAGAGTTGCCCTCTCACACACACACACACACACACACACACACACTTATATATATATACTAGCAGAAGTACCCGTCGTTGACTGGGTTCAAAAACAGCCTACAGAAAATGGACTGTGATTGATGAAAGTATGATAGGTTATGAACAGGAGGGGGTTGTAAAGAGATAGGTTTTGATACTCAAAAATTTTACCCTAAGCAAAATATGATGAAAGTAAAGATAATTTTCGCGAAAATATATTTTTTTATATCAACTTTGTTTCCATTCGTAGCCAAGAGTGACCAACAAAATGATCTTTCCTTATAAAGAGAAAATGTTATATATATAATAATATAAATATACAAGAAATAAATGTTACCATAGTCAATAAAAGTTACTTTTATGGTAGAAAAGTTCATTGGTTTGTATTTTTAAGTAGCAGCGACTTTGAAATGGAGAGCCCATTTTCAATTTGAAGGAGGGGCACCTGAGCATTCTGTGTTAACAATTTAAGAGAGTTCCGTCAACGTAAGGAATATTTATAAACATATTTTAATGTTTTCCGTTATTTTGTGCTTGAGGAATATTCGATTATGGCATGTGTAGTTTATATAAAAATTAATTTAAGTAGTTATTGCCTCAAATTTCGTTTTAATTACGGTTCACTGAAATTATTTCAAGTAAAGAGCATTAAAAACTATTTCAAAACAAAAAAAAACATGAACTAAACTTTTATTGGTTATGGTACCATTTATTTCTTGTATATTTATTTTTTCAGGTAGTCGTTTGTTGGCTTTTCTGCTAAACACTCTTACTAAATAATATCGACGAAATATCGAAAAACAAAGAAACAAAAACAGTTTTGAAAAATAATGAAGTTTTACTTACTTTAGTAAAATAATCCGAAACAGCAAAATGGGGTATTAAAAAAGTAAACACGTAATTACTTTAGTTTTTTAAAGTAAAGAATCGATATGAATATGAATAAGAAGAAAATGGCGCCCTTTTCAAGCAGAACAGCTTCGTTTCAGTTTTATAGTATTGAACGGTGTAGTATTGCGCCGTCGGATTCAGTGTTGTACTATTGTAATGTAAAGAACACGCAGAAAGGGTTGTAATCAACTGAATTCCTTCTAGTGCACGGACAAAAAAGATTAAACAGACATATAAATAAATAAAAATAAAAAGGTTATGTAAATGTTTTTAAAAAGACACGTAATCACGTGAGCAGGATTTTTTCCTTCTTTAGACGCGATAACAAGTAACGTTTTTATTTATTATTCATCTATTTTCGAAAGAGTGCCACGTGCAAGTGGAGAAGGAAAAAAACAGAGTTATGCAAAATTTGTGTGGAGAATTGTGTAAAGTTCCGACTTTTTTTTTTTTTTTGCTTTCACTTTAATAAGAACGTGAAATTATGGTGTGAATTTATTCGACACAATATGATTCAACTCAAAAAAAAAAAGTACAAGCTAACGTGTATTACGATTAAAGTTAAGGTGTTATTGTGGACCCTCGCCCCTTTTAGAAAACCTTGTTAAACTTTGTGACATATTTACATTCTATGGAGGTCAGGCGCGAATGAACACCCAATAATTTTATTATACCATATTTCTTCAAACTGAAACATAATTATCAAAGTATACTTACGCAAATAGATATGAAAAGTCTTTGTTAAAGTTTGTGCCATATTTCCATGGAGTACAGGCGCGAACGTAGACCCCACAATTTTATTATACCATCTCTATTTAAGTTGAAACATACTTATCAAAGTATTCTTATGTACATCTATATCAAAAACACTTGTAAACGTTTTTTTTTTTTTTTTTCATTTTTTATTTCGATACTTTGGGGGCCAGGCGCGAACGCCGACCCCACAATTTTTATGAACCATTGTTCTACCAGATCAAACATACCCATTCCTGATCCTCGATACATCTATCATTATATGCAATCGGTTTTTAAAAATAGTCAGCCATATAGGAGCCTATTCGTGACCACACACACACACACACGTTCAGCTTTATATTATAGATATAATATTAGAATAATAATTTTTTAATACCTACAGTCACTAGTGTTTCATCCTTTTGAGAATCATCAGTGCAAGGTGACACGATTACTACTGATCAGGAGATTTGAACCCAGCCACAAAGCAATCTCTTACTCCATTAGCAAGGAACAAACCCTACGGCCAATCTCAACCGTGAGAAATATCGGTGAAATTTAAACATTTATTTTTTAAATCTCATAACATTCGGTCATAGTCATCTAATGATTATAGCACCATGATCTATGCATACGAGCTTAGATGACCGACTTTCTATTTCAACTTTAAAGTGCTCAACAATAAGAACCGATTTCTTATGTAAGTATGTGTGTACTTAGGCAGCTTATTTTAATTTAGACAAACCTTATTAGGTAACACTGAATGCTTTTGTTTGATGATACTTTTTCATTTGTTTTTAATAAATTTTTTATTTTTTTTATTTTCCCAATAATCCATTTAGTATTTAAATCAAATTGGTTTATGTAAGTTCCATGGGTGTCTTGCTTTTTTTTGTCTTTTTTTTTTCTTTCTTTAACGAGTACTTTCGATTTGCTTCACTATATTCATCAAGCACATTAAGTCTTGGCGTGTCTTTAATGTTGAGTAGTTTTTTCACGGCTAAAAATTAACGACTTTAAGATGAGCGTCTTTTATATTGAGATGTTACATGCGAACGTGACCACTTGCTAAGCGTGTGCAAAAGTTTTTTAAAAAAGAGTATGATTACTTAACGGCTAAGAATTTGGTCATTCTAATTACTATACTAGACACGTTAAACTGTTGTGACTAGTTTCGTAATTCCCATTATTGATTGTGGCATGTTTGATTTTTATGTAAAAGGCTCCAAGAATCCTTTGATATGAATGTCATGGTGTATTATTCTAGTATTTATAATTAGGATGTGTCTTTATTGAGAACGCTTACAGTCATATTTTTTTATGTATTGGCAAATAAAGTTTCGGAGAGGTGCAACAACATTCACCCAATATCTCTCTTATATATAAACAGGGTGACTTTGGTGTTGTGTAAGGTCATGTTAGTGATGTTCTCGATGTATGACTAAACGTCCAGCGGGTTTAGATCGGGGGGGGGGCAGTGAGGGAAGGGTACTGTGACGATATTGAGATATGTCAATATCATATTAATAAAAATAAATAAATTTAATGGTTAAAATTCTGAAACGCAAAGGAATTAAAACGACCAAGTGAACCGTCGCCATGACAACGACGGTGACAGCAAAAAAAAAAAACGCTGATAGATATATATCATTATCATCTGTGATGAAACGTGGGAAGCACATCTGAAGAGTATAAGACAAATCTTTAATCGGTTGGAGGAAGCAAACTTAACTATCTACCTGGAGAAAAATGAATTTGGGAAAGCAGAAGTGCATTACTTGGGGCACATTGTAGGATATCGACACGTTAGTCTTAGCGAAGTTAAAGTAAAAAACATAAAGGAATATCCAAGGCCAAGAAACGTAAAGGGAATCCGAAGATAGGAATGGTGGGATATTATCGATAATTCTGTCTAAATTTCTCTAGGATAGCAACCCCCTTGACGAACCTTTTAAAAAAAAAGGAATAAGATTCCAATGGACACCAGAATGTCAGGAATCTTTTTGAGATGATAAAAGACATGTTTAGACTACACACGGATGCTAGCGAAAATGGAATCGGCGCTGTATTATCTCAATATGACCAGAATGGACAGTTCCGACCCGTCAGCTATTTGTCCAAGAAACTAAATAAATATC
The DNA here is from genome assembly GCF_053919585.1 of Euprymna scolopes. Taxonomy (NCBI): domain Eukaryota; kingdom Metazoa; phylum Mollusca; class Cephalopoda; order Sepiida; family Sepiolidae; genus Euprymna; species Euprymna scolopes. Next base: position 76,549,633 of record NC_136516.1, on the reverse strand, counting down.
AAAAAGCCTATTCAACAAAAGAAAAAGAAACATTAGCGCTTGTGCTGGCAGTATCAAATTTCGAAATTTACATAACAGCAGGAAAAAGTCTCACTCAAGTACATACCGATCATAACCCAATAGTTTTCTTGAACAGAATGAGGAATAAAAACAGACGGTTACAGAACTGGTATCTCAGTCTACAAGAATACAACTTGGAGATAAACTATGTGAGAGGAAAGGGGAAACATGTAGCAGACTGCCTATCTAGATGCCATAAAAGCGATTCGGAGAAATTGAGAACTCCCTGGAGTGGTCAACAAAAACTAAACACTAGATCGAGTGAAAGATTTTGAACTCCAGATACTGGAGTAAAAGAAAAATTAATCATTTTTCTTTTTTTTAAATGTGTGAGGGTGTGACGATATTGAGATATCTCAATATCATATTAATAAAAATAAATAAATTTAATGGTTAAAATTCCAAGACCCGAAGGAATTAAAATGACCAAGTGAACAGTCGCCATGACAACGACGGCGACAGCGGAAAAAAAAAAACACTGATATATTTAAAAGACAGAAAAATGTGGTCAGCGTTCCTGCCAAAGAAAGTTAACCGTTAAGAATTGAGATGCAAGCAGTTGCAGAAGAGATTCCAAGAAGGGAAGACGTCTAAGCAACTCCACTGATAAAAACAAGAAATATGAAGGAAAACGTATTTTGCACCAATCAGCGTAAATGAAGATCGGTCTGTCTTTTACTCTTTTCAGTTGTCAGTTATAAAGATATATCGGACCACTTTAAGGGAATTATTGAATGTCAAAAACTCAGAAATCTCGCTAGAGTTTGATAAAAAAATATTGCCCGAAAGAAAAAAAAAAAAGGGAAAAGGAGAAATAAAAAAGAAAAAAGAAATAAAAGGGAAAAGGAGAAATAAAAAAAAAATAAACAAAAGGGAAAATCAACAGTAGTCTCCCTTGTTCTATTATATATTAAAAAAAAAGGAGATACTGGTGTAAGGGGCGCAACTCCGTAAATTATTTCTGTTGTAAATTTGTCTTTCTCTTTTTGTTTACTGGGAGTTTGGTATGCGAGATATATATCTACACATATATATACATATACAAAAAATAGAAAAAGGTAAAAAAGAAGAAAGACTTATGAATTTATATATTATCATGTTTTGAAATTTGTATATATTACCTATTCGTTCTTTGATTCTGTTCATTATATATAAAATAAAAAGATAAATAAAAAAAAAGAATATATATATATATATATATATATGTTGAATTGATTGTCTTTTCATGTTAAAATATATGCTGAAATTTCTCTGACCTGATTTCTTACGGCGATAGAACAGCTGATTGCAAAATACATCCATTCATTCATCTGACATCTATTTTAGAAAACACAAGCCTAGAGTCCGTGTTTTAAGTCGAGAAGAGCAGATAATTGTTACCCCCATTTAAAATGTTCTTTTTGCCAGAGGAAGTCAACAAAATACATGCTGGCATGTAGCTTCTCGTGTGCTTCCATGCAACCTGAGGAAATTTTTTTTTTTTTTTAATTAATTTATCACAATCGGATAACAAAGCTAACCTCAGAAGGGGCATGTTACAGTTCAAAGTCGTAACATCCTTCTGAAGCAAAACCTGGGTCTTTTTTTGTATTGTGGGCTAGCACCAAGTTCTCCTGTCGCACCCAGGATCTGCTACCAGCTACCTGGTTGTACCAGGGAATCACCACACTCTTCAGCACATCCAGGTACACTTTTGTATTGACTTTCAAGCTGATCTTCTAAGATGTGAGGTGGCATGATGTGGCCCTCGCTTGAAACCACATCAAAGACCATAACCATGACCGAAAACTTTATTTTCATCACCCTGGGCATATCCCTGTTGTTCATGGCAATCCAGCGATGTATTTTGAGGGTGCTGGCAATGGTCCTGTTGTCATAACTTGGATTGGTAGAGTTATACAACAGCGCATCTCTGATCTCACTTTTTGAACATTGTGTAACTTTCGGACTGGGAAATGGGTAAATGACCCGAGAGGAACGCAGACATACGTCCACATTGTCACTGGCTTGAAAAATTACTTGCAGTGGTTTGCTGTGCTGATTCATTAATAAATGTTTTTGTTTCAACTGAAAATGAAATGTCTATTGAATTTCTTTCCTTTATTTCTTTGAAAGGCTTTTATACAAAACGTCGGGTTCGAGTTTAAACGTAACAACAACATTACAATAGTAAAATAAACTGAACTGAGAATTTAATTATGGAAATTGTACAGTTTTGGATTTGATAAATAAAGGTAAAAGTATAGTTTGGTTTTGAGAGAAGTACAAGATGTTTTCAGTAAGTTTCCAGACACTTGTGGTATGGACATTTTTATTGATAGCACACACATGAAACTGTAGTCACCCTTCGAAGTAATCTCCTCCAGCTGCAATGCACTTGTTGTACATTCCAACAACTTCTGGAACGTCTCATAGACGTTCTCTTATGTGAGTGTGTCAATGACCCCCCGCCTCAGCCTCTTTCATCTCCTTAATTGTCTCATAACGACAGCCTGTAAGGTTTTCCTGGAGCTTTTTTGCACAAATCTTCCGTATCTTCAGTTCCTCATGAATAATTGTGCGTACAGTTCCCACACTGACATCAAACTGTGCACTTATTGTCTCTATAGACACATGGCGGTCCTTACTCATGAAATTCTTTATTTGGTCAATCAACTCTGGTGTTTTGACTTCCTTACTCCTCCCACCTTCCTTGAATCTCTTATGTCACTCAAAAATTTATGCTCGATTTATGAAAGATGGTTCAAAAACAGTTTGAAGCCTTCCATACGTTTCTGTGGCATTTTCCAAGTTTAAAACAGAATTTTATTGCATATCATTCTTCCTCACGTCCAGATTGTATTTTTTAAATTCATCAGCTGGACCTGGTGACTGTTTTTGGGGCCCTATCTACGAGGAATAGACTAGCGGTAGATGCACCAGCCCAGATGTGGCAACGATACTCTATGCATAAGTGAATGGTCCTTTAGTAGGATGTTCCTGCTGTAGCTGTTAATTTGAACCTGAAATCATAAAAATTGGTCAGTCATCTCATAAGATGTATAGCAATAACATACTGAATTTTGAAGAGTCTATAACAATTTTAAATGCCTTTATAAAAAAAGTTTGGAAATTTATTTAAGGAACTTTGTGAAAGTAAAATCTCAATTCCAGATACTAAATCTCCATAATTAATAGAATTAATAAAGTTTTGGTTTCAGGCAGACAGACTGACAGAAATGAAAAAAAGCAAATGTAACGTGTTCTTCATTATTGTAAAATCTACAATAGCCATATTGAAATATGTTTTGTTTTTTTTTCGATTCCTTGTTAACCTGAAGAAATTTCATATTCGATGAACAACTTTCATCTTGTAATAAAATCTGTTGACTTTGCGAACAATGATCAATAATTAATCAGGTTCTTGCCAATCGATCAGTTATCAATCTTTCTTTTTAGAAGCCAGGAAGGAGATAGAAGGGGGGGATCAATAAATTTATTTCATTAAACACACACACACACACACGTGTGTGTGTGTGTATACTCCTTGGGGGGGGGTATTGATTTTCATATTAAAGACCCTTTTTTCTATTTATTTAGTTATTTATTTGTTTCTCCACTGAGCAAATTAGGCACAAGGCCGTTTTTTTATGTGGAGAGTGAGGGGAGGGGGACCAGCTCTCTCTAGAGAGAACTGGATAGTGAGAATTGGTATGAAGGGTTTCTCCTACATTGCCCAATGGTCTGGTATGTGGGGCAACCCCACATATGGTCTTTGATTGCAGTATCTGCCGGAACAGATACTACACTTTGATAACAGGAAAAAGGCGAACCTTTTTTCTGTTTATTTATTTATTTGCTTTCCAACTGAGCAAATTAGGCACAAGGGCGTTTTTGAGGGGAGGGGGCCAGTTCCCCCAAGAGGAAACTGGATAGTGACAAGTGGTATGAAGGGTTTTCCCTACATTGACCAAAACTGATTGCTCAACAGCAATGGTCTGATATGTGAGATTACCCCCACATGTGGTCTTCGATTGCAGTATCTGCCGGAACAGATGGTATTTATTTGCTCCTCCACCGAGCAAATTAGGCACAAGGCCGATTTTTAATGTGAGGAGTGAAGGGAGGGGGAAGGGAAAAAGGGGACCAGCTCCCGAGAGGTGGGAAATGGGAGCTGGTTAATGGTCAGGCATGTGGGGTTGCCCTCACATCTGGTCTTTGCTAGTCATAGCTAGTCATAGCTTGCAGCATCTGCCGGAACAGATACTACACTTTGATAACAGAAAAAAGGCGAACCTTTTTTCTGTTTATTTAAAGAAAAACACAACGTTGTTATATATGGGTCGTGGAATTGCATTCATCTGCAAAAGATCTATCTAATTTGCATATTCTTTTAAACATTCGTTTTAATTAATTCCCTATTAGTCTTTTTCGGTTTTCTTATGTGATGATCATCTTTAGTTAACTATTACGTGTAATTATATTCATGCAGATATTCTACATGATTTGCGTAAAAAGGTTATAGTAAACTCAAACCTATCTCTATTTCTATATATATTTATGTATGCGTATATATATTTGTTTTAAAAAATTGCCTACCAAACTCCTCCATCAGTTTTTGGTCTACAGACATGAAACTTAGTATGTAGGATATTTTAACCCATGTGAAACTTTATATTTGAGTTTTAGCCGGGGAAAATCTGTGCAAAACTATGAAAATTAAAAAAGAATAGAATTTGCCAGATGAAGGTTGAACGACGGCATTACGAATATTCATGCACAATGTAACAGCTATTGGTTTATGTTTTAATTTTTAGCCTTGCAGCAAACATGTGTTCATAGCTCAGGCCTTAATGTCAAAGGAAAATGTAAATTGTAAGCTAACCGTTTTGGTTTCGATTCTCAGTGGTGGCATACGAGTCTTTGTTTTTGTTTTTTTTAAACTTTTTAAATCATTATTATATATTGGGTCCAATATAATATAATAATAAATTCGAAATCTGCATTAATTAAAATATCCTGTTAAGTGTATTTTACCATCGAGTAATGCCGAGTGGCCTGCTAGTACACACACACACACATATACTATCATGCCACTCGGTGTTGCCAGGTCGGCAAAATACGCATATATATTATATTTTAATGATGCAGAATTCTTATTTATTATAAACAGATATATCTTAGATATTGGAGAGACAAATAAATGGGAATACTAAAAAAAATCCCCTATGTTTATCTATAAATACGCCTTTTTATATAAACAAACATAATATCATGAATACCTCAAGCGACTAAGACTAAAGCGAAAATCACAATAGAAAGAAATTAAAATCAAAAAAAAAAAAAATCAAAATCGAAATTGAATGAAAACATCATTACCAATTGCCCTTGTTTTAGGGGAGCTGGTTTCCCCCCCCCCCCAACATTAAAAACGACCTTGTGTCATATTTACTTTCGTAGGGAAACAAATAAATTGATAAAACTATAAGACATGACACACATTCTACAAACTAATACAAGGAAACACACGCGTTTGGAAGAGAAGCTGTAAATACCTTATAATATGTTTCCATTACGAAAATGGCGTTAATGGAAACATATTATAAGGTATTTTACAGCTTCTCTTCCAATTTTTTGGATTCTCATCATGTCAAAACGCACTTTATTTCCTTTTGGTGGATTGATTGTTGCTATTTCTTCTAATGAGTTAAGGGCAAAGTAAAAGCCTTTTACTCAAGTAGTTTCTTCCCCAGAACTGCGGGTCTTTGGAACTCCCTTCCGCGATTCTGCTTTCCCAACTGCACTGATATGCAGAAGTTCAAGTGTAATGTTAACAAACATCTTTCTACTCATCTCCCTTCATAATGACCCCGCTAATTAAGTCCCTGATAGTAGCCCCCTGCTTCAAAGTGGCACTGTGCTTTGTTTGGGGTGAAAATTGAATAAAAATAAAAAAATAAAAAAATTTACTAATTGATAATGATTAAGTGATTGATTTTGTGCTATGAAACAGATACTGTCAAGAATTGTAAATGTCAACTGAATTAAAGGAATAAATTATAAGATGGTCAACATCATGAACTTTGGAACATAGACTTCTGTCATTCATCTACTATATTGCTCTATAATTGCATTGAGCTTCTTAAATAAGGATTGGTATATATTATAAGGAAATAAAGTATATTTCCACAGAAATATATATGAGAGAGAAAGAGATAGATAGATAGATAGATAGATAGATGAATGACATACAGCATGACTCTGTACAGATCTTTAAATGCGACAGCAAGCCATTTGTTGTTTGGGGAGTTAATCTTCTGATCTTGGCAGAAGTTTTTCCCCTCGGAGAAGAACCACAGCATGTGTGGCTCCAGTGGGTGTTTCAAGTTTCAACTTGTCGATCAGCTTTTTGGCACGCTTCATTCGCTTTTCTTGCATCGCCTTTGACAGAAATTGTCCTTTCCTCATCTTGTATGAAGCGTAGACGATGTTCTCATGAACCGCCGGTTTAATGAGATTTTCATCTATGTCTCTCTTCCTCATAATGAAATGCATCAACTTGCTAGGTTTGTTGGCGATGATCTGCTCGACTTTAGCAACAAGAAGGTGACGATGGCTAAGTGGTTAACGCCATCGACTGACAACCTGGGTGTGCCATGTTCGTGAACTGGGTATGACCTGATAAAGACTTCTAGTGATGATCCCCCTCCTCATTTGAGGGCAGTGGGAAATGTGGATTTGACCCTTCGCATCGTCCTTCATGACGTTTCTGCTTCCTTTTCCATTTGTCTCGTGGATCTTCTTTGATTTTTTCCCTAACATTTTTTACGAGTTTAAGTGTTCTTGATATGTTGAGAAAACCTGATTGCTGTCTATCTTTGATCATCGAAATGTCCAGGTAACGATCAATCGTCTTTTTTTATATAAACATTCTGTTGATTTTGAGTTTTTTCCCTAACTTGAATATTTCTGGTGGACGCAAGCGTTTCTCATGCTGCTCTATAATGAATCTTCTCTTCAATTCAACATTGTTAAAAATTAGTATCGTCTATTTTAAAAAAATAAGAAATCATATATTACATTATCATATAATGACAATAAAATAAGAAATTTATTTTAATATTATCATAAAATATAGTTCCGAAATTTTGTAACATGGGCGAATGGTTGACTGTAATGTTTGGTGCATTGTTGTTCAGAAAGCCAGTATCTTTAGACAGCCTGATCCGGTAGCATCAGATGCTTTAACAGGTATTACCACTTCAGGCCAAATTGGACCTGGGAGCATTTTGGCCTGAAGTGGTAATACCTTTTAAGGCATCTGATGCTACCGATTCAGTCGACCATTCACGCATGCGTGGAGTATTGTTGCCACATCTGGGCTGGTGTATCTATCGCTAGTCTCTCCTTCATGGATTGGGTCTAAAAAGGAGTCATCAATCTAACAGATCTCGCTTTGTCAACTAAGCTCCAACCCCTGTCCCATCATCGCAATGTTGCATCCCCCATGCCCATTTTACAAGTATTTTAATGGAATGTGCTCTGATGAACTCATTGCACTTGTGCCCCCTCATGTTATTGTTTTTTTTTTTCCTTTCGTTTTGCAAAGCTCGACTATATTTTGTAAAGTCAAAAACAAAAGCAACGTTTTTATTCTACCTCTTTCCTCTGATTTTGATCACGTGGTGCAATGGGGAAAGAGGTGACTGATTAATTTTAATGCACCTAAAACCAAGCTTTTATCTTTCCATTATCAACACTCTGATCGCCGTCTGGCATCAATTAAAATGAATGGCTCTCATCTTGGGGAGGCTCCATGTTGTGATAAGCTTCTAGGTCAGACCTTTACTCCTGATCCGATATGGAACAGGTACATCAAATCCATTGCCAAGGCTGCTGAAAAAATGGTTGGATCGTTCTGTGAGCCTGTCTCTGCTTTATTGTTATTTTCATGGCAAGTGCTCATCTGAGCTCCAATCTATGATACCTCCTGGCCTGACTTTCACGACACACACCCATCTAACATAAACTACTATCAATAATTTCCCCCACTTTTTATCTGTGCCTAAACCTAAACGTAGATTCCATGAACAAAGCTTCTTTCTTAGAACTGCACGCCTGTGAAACTCTGTTCCGTTTTTCTGCTTTCCAACTGACTACAATATGGCCGTCTTCAAGTCCAATGTGAACAAGTTCTTGATGAGGTGTCCCCTTAAGTAATCCAGTGTACCAAATTTCCACGACTAACGATCACTACAACATTTTCCCATTGACTACTGTACACTCATTAACCCTTATCCTCCGGGCCTTGATAAATGGTGACTCCTTTATAAAAATAAAAAGAAAAAGAAAAAAGAACACTCCGTGAATAAATATTTGAAGATATAACGAATTTGGAAAATAATACCTTCTTTCCAAAATTACTGGTTTCAGCATTGAATAACTTCAGAAGAATCGATATACCATAAAACAACTGACCAACCAAATGTGCCAAGTTCGAATTCAGTTTGTTCCACAGAAATACTTCGGCAACCTTTACATGATAGTACCCGATGTTTTCCTAGAAATAATTCTTACTAGAAAGATATCGGGGAAATAAAGTCCAACAATAATCATCTGATTTATACAAAATGAATGACTGATGCTCAGCACCAGGGAGGTAATGGTAGCTCAATGGTTAATGATATGGACTGACAACCTGGTTGTGCCAAATTCAAATTTTGTTCCACAGAAACACTTGGCAATTATCAAGTGGCCCTTCTTGTTAGTAATCTTTCTAGAAATAATTCTTAATAGAATCTCCCATTACTGGTAATAATGATAAAATAATAAATATTGGTTGATTTTAAATTACGAGTAACACTAGAATCTATAGATCACTCTCCACAAGTGTATTTTTACATTTACAAAAATATCTGCATATTTAACATGTGTTTTTATTTATTTTTTTTTTTACGAAAATCGGGGAAAATAACAATCTTATAGTTAAATAATTAGAGATTTATAAGGAATCGGAATCAGTAATTTAGCACGGAATCGGTAATTGTATCGGAATCAGGAAAAATATTGAAATCGCCCCATCACTAATATATATATATATATATATATATATATATATATATATATGAGGAGGATTTTGTAGTTTTCTCAAAGCATTGTGTATGTGTTTAAAGACTATGTGAATGCAGCAGTGTCGAACATTGTAAGGTATGAGACAAGGAAGTAAAAAGAAATGCTGAAAATATTGAAAAGATTTCAATAATTTTCAATTATGAAATATTTATTTACCAACATAATGTGTTGCACTAGGACCGTAATGCAGTGTAAATGTATCAAATTTTCGAGGTATATCTCATCTTCAGGAGAAAGAAAAAAAAGAAATAGGCGATCAAATAAGTCATGCAGTCAGACAGGTTTGCGTACTTGTTAAATCATTTCTGAAATATAAATCAACATTTGTGTTGGTTATTGTTAAATATTATCACACTATTTATCATTAATAATTATTTTATTATATATTGGATTTATAATTGTTCGATATTATGCATATGTGCACATGCATATTATCTTTCTTTCTGTATTGCTTAGTAATAAAATCTAAAGGAAATAACCACAGTGGCAAAGTTAAGTACATAACAAATTAATATTTATTGGTGAAATAATAGTATTTTGATTGTGTCTACATTTTTTTTTGTTGGAGAAGGAGTATTTTCCACTGGTGAGCCATGAATTTAACAATTATACTGTTTTTAAATTTATAAAGCAGCTACATAGTAAACAGCTGATAATCTTCGTTTTCTATTTCAAAATTTAAGTAAAGGTTCCTTGTTTGGGGGATCTTGGGTTTTCATTTTCTTTATTTTTTTTTCACTGTTATATAGTTGAATCCATTTTTTGTAATCATGAATTCGATAGTGGTAAGTCTGCAATATATTGAACATAGTATCTTGGGGAATTTAAATTGTATTTTTTAATTTTATTATTACATATTTTTAATAAAATACTCAAAACTTCTTTAGAGAGACAAGCAGAGAAGAAGAATAAGAACAACATAATAATAATATAATATAATATGATATAATAATATAATATAATATCCTTATATATATATATATATAAAATGAACTCATTTTTCCCCTCTGATTTTGACCTTAATAAGATTAAAAATCAAGACATTTCATGCAAATGTAATATGCATAAACTGCAGCACAATATCTGAGGTGTGTTATAGGCCTATTACCTATCCACTTCCTCGATAATCGTAGATTCCTATATTCTATCTGCTGAGAGTTCACTGCCAAAATCGGTTAAAATCAATAGAAGTGATAAAATCTTTTCTCTCTAATAAATTCCTCCTTCCCCCGCCACCATTTAACACCATTGCGGGATCGTCCACAAGAGACAGTTACAAAGGAACACCAATTTGGGGTTTCTTTACTTCGTAGTTGCTTAAAAAAAACTGGAATGGAATTTTAATTCTACTGGGTGAAATGCACCATGGAGTTGACCGAATTGAAGAGTTATTTATGTCATTTTTTTCGCTTTATTTCGTTTTGTAGTTGATTAAAAAAAACTGGAATGGACTGGATGAAATGAACCATGGAGTTAACCGAATCGAAGGGTTATTTATGCCATTTTTTTCGCTTTGTTTTTTGTTTTTGTTTTCCCGAACACATCCATAATTTTTCCCCCTGATTTATGCTTTTTGTTTTTCCATTGATTTTTTTGTGTGTGTTTTTGTTTTGCCGATTTTTTAGTTTAACATCGTTTTTAGGGTTATTAGTTCGCTTATTCTTTACTTTACCCCCACCCCAACCCCACTTAACCACACACCTCCAAACAACCGGGCATGGTCGGGTACCCCCGCTAGTAATATAATATAATAATAATAATTTAAGATTGTAAATAATATTTTACATGAATTTAGTGCTTGACATGATACTCCAATAAGATATATAAAAAAAATTTTATATATTTATTTTAATATATCTTATTTGAGTATCCTGTCGAACATTAAATTCATGTGAAATATAATTTACAATCATAAATTTATGTTCTTCTATAATTCCTATCTCGGTTGTATTGAGCTTTTTTAATTGGTTGGGATTACTATATAAATATTAATATTTATATTCACTTTAAATTTACTGAAGCTTTTGGCTTCTAAACTTAATTTTTACTTATTTATTGATTTGATATTGATTACGTTATCTCGGTTACCTCTGTTGATAAAATACCTTTTAGCGTAAACCCCCTGCATAGACACTATTCATCTTACATAATAGAACCACTACCCAACCACCCCTATACTTTCCCCTTGAGTTTAAACACATAAACTACCTACATTCTTTAAGGCTATGATAGAACCCCTATTTGACTTTTACACATTATGTAATACACTCCTCCTTTATCTTAGAGATCAAACAACATCAGTAATTTTGTTGATTTATTTCATTCCTGATGAATCCCTCGCTAGACTGGCCCTGTCGGTGGGGCATTAGAATACGCCGACTGCCCCCCCCCCCCCCTGCAGAGGGTAAAAGTCCCTCAATGGGGGTCCTGGATATGACCTTAAACTATATCCGGTGGTAAGGCTCCAACTTGTGGGCTTTGGGGAGTGTGGAGCCACCCTTTAATTACCATTGCTCCCAGGTCCACTCTCACCCGGAGTGGTAGTACCTGTTAGGGTCCCAACTATGGGTTAAATAGAAACCGACGTGAAAACAACAAATATATTCTATTAAAAAAAATTTTCTTCAAAATCTTTGGATTCGGCATTAAATAACCCGAAAAGGGTTGATATGCCGTAAAACAAAAACAACCAACCAACCCTCGCTAGACGTCACATCCCCATTATGTTACCTAGCATCATCTCTGCTCTTCTGATGAGAAGCATTAAGCTTCGAAATACCTTGGTATAAAGAGCCCCCTTTATCTCTCAATTAAATGCATGTATACCCTTATTAAATAAATGAATCATTCTATATACACCAATATATACTTTTTTGTGACTTCATTTTCCACTCTTAATGTCTCCTATATGCTCCATTTAAATTTGTTGAGCTTTATATTATCTCAATAAGTCTCCTCTGATAGAATTGAATTTACTCTTTTCTAACTCACCAAATTATATATATATAATATAAAGCTGAATGTGTGTGTGTATGTGCGTGTGTGTCTGGTCATGAATAGGCTCCTATATGGTTGAGTATTTTAAAAAAACTGATTACATATAATGATAGAAGATGTATCGAGACACAGGAATGGGTATGTTTGATCTGGCAGAACGGCGGTTCATTAAAATTGTGGTGTCTGTGTTCGCGCCTGGTCCACAAAGTATCGAAATAAAAAATTTAAAAATTAAAAATAAACGTTTACAAGTGTTTTTGATATAGATGTACATAAGAATACTTTGATAAGTATGTTTTAACTTAAATAGAGATGGTATAATAAAATTGTGGGGTCTGTGTTCGCGCCTGGCCTCCATAGAATGGAAATAAGCACAAACTTTAATAAAGACTTTTCATATCTATCTGCGTAAATATACTTTGATAATTATGTTTCAGTTTGAAGAAATATGGTATAATAAAATTATGGGGTGTTCGTTCGCACCTGACCTCCATAGAATGGAAATATGTCACAAAGTTTAACAAGGTTTTTTAATATAGATCCACAGAATATTGTGATAAGTGTTTCAGTGTGAACAGGTATGGTATAATAAATTATGGGGTTTATCTATTTTATTTTTACTTTCATCATATTTTGCTTTGGTTTGGATACCCCCAAATTCAACCCAAATTTACAACCCTTCCTTTTCATAACCTATCATACTTTCATAAATCAGAGTCCATTTTCTGTAGGCTGTTTTTGAACCAAGTCAACGACGGGTACTTTTGCTAGTATATATATATATATATATATATATATATATATATATATATATATAACATTAGACCAGACGTTAAAAAAGCTTGTTTCTGTTTCTTTCATTCAAAATCATAATTTTTTGAAATTTCGTCATACAAAAGCCTAGTTTAGTTACATCTTCTTACATCAAGTGGCTACACACCTTGTCTAGGGTGATTTCCATAAAAAAAAAAATTGTATGAGATAACAGGTGACAAAATATTTTACTGCATAACTGTGAGGATCCTTCCAAAATTAAAACCTCTTTTTTTTTTTTACTACAAAAGTTGAAGAGCTCTGAAGACGAAAGTGGTACCATCAAAACAAGCTACATTTTTGCCTTAGAATTTATTTTTTCATCATAGTCACCACAATTTGCAATGCGCTTTTGCCAGGAATTCAACAACGCATCTCTGCTTCTAGCGCACATCCTTGACAGCTGTTCATTTCTTAGTCTCGCACCGTCAATATATGCACCAGAGAGATGAAATCTCCAGGCCTTGAATGCATAAGTTCAGTCAAGATAACAATACAGTTTGCAATTCCCTCTGATCCATTCGGACAGAATAAAAAATAGGAGGCGTTACTTTTGAAATGTCGCTAGTATATCAATTTTATTTGTGAAATGAACAACCAAAAGTAAAGCAGTAATAAGAGTTCAAAAGGCTCCATGTGTATAAGCTGTCACTATATTCAGTAATATATGAGTGTGTTTGTGTCGTCTGCTCAATTGCCTGTGGCCTAGCAGCCAAAATTAGATTTAGTTTGGCTGCAAGTTGTCATTCCAAGTTCATCTCGGTGCAAATTCGACAGTAATTCACGACAACAAAATTCAAAAACTCTGCAAAGATTTAAAAAAAGAAAAAAAAAAAAAACGATGTCTGCAAATATAATAGAACTAGACTTGTTAAAAATGGGAAAAAGTTATAGACCGTTGACTTAGAACGAGTGCTTTATGCCAAATTGATGATTGAATATGGTTAAATTTGTGCTGAATTTTGCATTGAATACTAATCCTTATCAATCGCTATTAATTCTTAACTTTGTATTGAACGGACACCATTAGGCTTAGTTAATAATCACAAAGGTCCAACAAAATTAGCAGCCAGATCGGCTCAGTAGTTTCTTAGAAAAAGTAGAACGTGAATACTAATCCCTGTTAATCCCTAACTGTGCATCAAACGGATAACCTAATACTTAGTTTGCTGCACTTTATTGTACTAAATTTCAGCCAGATCGGCTCGGTAGTTTCCGAGAAATAGAAGTTAGATGCTAATCCCTCTTAATCTCTGTGTATAATAATTAGTTCACTGTATCTTATCATAAAAATGTCCATGCAAAATTTCAGACAGATCGGCCTAGTAGTTTCTGAGAAAAAGTGGAACGGACAGATAAACAGACTAACAGAAATATAATATATATATATATATATATATATATATATATATATATATATATATATATATATATATATATATATATATATGTTGTTGTTTTTTTATTGTTTTAAAGATTCTTTATTTATTTATTTATTCATTTATTCTACAGGGAAAATACATGGACATAGAATTTAACTTCAAAGGCGATCCAATTGGGGGCGTAATAACAAACTGTGAGTAAAGGACAAAAATTGTTTCATTTATTTTGAATTTTAATGGATTTTATTAATATTTTTTAATGCTTTTTATTTTTTTAATGATTTTTTAAAATGTCTTTTTTTTTCCGTTATAGATTTGTGGGGTTTTGCCCAGAATTTATCCTAAATTAAAAAACAATTTTTTTTTTTAAATCCGTATGACATATGTAACCTTGATGAAACGAAAATATCATATTCCAAAAATCATATAAAATGCTCAAATAGCTTTATTTTTTATAAAGAAAATCATTTTTAAGTGATTAATGAGAATTTGTAGGCATTACAACATAAATCTAGGATGAATTATTGTTTGTTTTTTTTTGTTGTTGTTGTCTTTTTTTTATTTTTCAAAATGACAGGCAAGACAGTCACTCCTTGGATACTAATATAATTTGATTTTCTTATTTAAAAATAAAACTACTTGATCAGTTTACGTGATTTTTGGAATATGATATTTTCGTTTTGTCACTGATATGTACATCATACAGAATTTTTCTTTATTTTTGTTTTTAATATGGAGAAAATTCTGGACAAGAACTTGTTTGTTTCTTTCTTTTTTGAAGACTTAGAAAGTCTTGTTGAACGTTACTAATACCAACGTGATGATTAGTGATTGTACCTATTTACAATGCCTCCCCACGGGACAGAGTTAGACACCAGGGTCGTTTTTTAACGTGGAAAAAAGGTACAAACATAAAAAAAATTGTCTCAGTCTTGAAGGACTGATCCTCCACCGAAAGAGAACAAGAAATGGAAGTGCAGCATCTGAAGAACAGATGGTATTTATTTGCTCCCTCACCGAGCAAATTAGGCACAAGGCCGATTTTTAATGTGAGGACTGAAGGGGAAATGGGGAACAACTCCCCGGGGAGTAGGGGAGCTGGATAGTGACAATTGGTATGAAGGGTTACCCCTACATTGACCAAGGTCTTATATGTGGGGTCGCCCACACATATGGTCTTTGCTTGCAGTATCTGCCAGAACAGATGGTATTTATTTGCTCCCCCACCAAGCAAATTAGGCACAAGGCCGATTTTTAATGTGAGGAGTGAAGGGGAAATGGGGACCAACTCCCCGGGGAGTAGGGGAGCTGGATAGTGACAATTGGTATGAAGGGTTGCCCCTACATTGACCAAGGTCTTATATGTGGGGTCGCCCCCACATATGGTCTTTGCTTGCAGTATCTGTCGGAACAGACACTACACTTTGATCTTGACCCAAAAGGCCAAGTTGAGAGTTGTAGTGTTGAAAAGCTCCAGAAAGGGGAAAGTTCCCCTGCTCAGTTTGAGGAAAGGGAGTTTGGTAAAGCCTAATTTCTTGCCATAAAAACACTCGTCCATATGAAACCACTATCAATAATTTCCCTCACTCTTTATCTGTACCAAAACCTAAACGTAGATTCCATGAACAAAGCTTCTTTCTTAGAACTGCGCATCTGTGAAACTCTGTTCCGTTTTCCTGTTTTTCGAACTGACAACAAGATGATCGTCATCAAGTCCAACACAAACAAGTTCTTGATGAGCTGTTCCCCTTAAGTAATCCAATTTACCAAATTTCCACTACTCACGATTACTACGATATTGTCCCATTGACGACTGTACACTCATTAACCCTTATCCTTGAGTGGCCTCCGGTGATGACTTCTTCGTAAAAAAAAAAAAAAGCATCAATTATACAAGAAGTGCAGTGGAAGTGCAAGTAAATTGAGAAATGACAAACAGTTCGCATGCAATAAGTGTAAGACAATAAAGACGGATGAGAACTGAGATGTGGAGAAAGTACATTTAAATGGTGAAACTGTTGAGGTTATTCAAAAGTTTTGTAACCTTGGTGAACGGAGTGAAACAGATGCTAGTGTGATTGCAACAGTAAAGAGTGAATAAAGTTCTGGGAGCTTTTGTCATCACTAACCAGCTGAGCATTAGCATATGTGTGCAATGTAATAGTCAAGATTGCCTACTCTTTTTGACTTCCGATTTCTGCTGTCCATTTGGTTGGATAAGTAGACTATGTCAATCTGACCAAGAAAGCCATTCTTAACCTGGAAATCGTCACGTTATCCGAGAGGAAGATAAAACATTAATCATAAGAAACTATATCTTGCTTGTCATCGTCGTCCCGTCTGTGAGGCAGAAATCGTAAGTAAAAAAAAAAAGAGCAGACACTCTTTACTATAATGATGATGTATGGAAGTGAAACCCGGTCAGTGAGGGTTGCATGGAGAGAAATGATATGATTGATGTGTAATGTGAGTTTCGTAGACAGGCTTAGAGTTAACAACATGAGAGAAAGATTAAATCTAAATAATATGTAGGGAGATGTGTGCAGAACATGGCTCTCGTCTAAATGAGGTTTCCTTGATCCCTGACCTGAAATGGAAAATTTGCATCAAATCTGTTGCCAATGCCGCCGGAAACATAGCTGCATCTTTTTACCGCTCCAGAAGGTATCTAACTCCCGATGCAAGTGTCTACCTGTATAAGAGCCAAATACACCCTAAAAATATTTTTTTTACATAGGCATAACCACTTATCAAGGCCCAGAGACCACTCGAGGATAAGGGTTAAAGAGTGTACAGTAGTCAATTGGACAATATAGTAATCGTTAGTAATGGAAATTCGGTAAATTTGTTAACTTAAGTGGAACGGATTATCAAGAACTTGTTTACGTTGGACTTGAACACAACCATATTGTAGTCAGCTGGAAAGTAGGAAAACGGAAGACAATTCCACAGGCGTGCAGTCTAAGAAAGAAGCTTTGTTCATGGAATCTACGTTTAGGTTTAGGCACAGATAAAGAGTGGAGTACTCTTGTCATATCTGTGCAGGAGCTGCTTGAAGCACTTATCCTGCCATGACACAGTTCATAACCGACTTTAAAACTTAGTAGGTGATGCCTTTTTTCTTACCTGCAACCTCTTTCTCATAGAAGAGCTGTTACAAGCCTGTCTCTGCTTTATCATTATTTTCATGGCAAATGCTCATCTGAGTTTCACTATTTGTCCCCCCCCACCTTTGTAAATCATTCATGACAAACACTTGTTTAGCTACAACCACTATCAACATTTTTCCCCACTCTCTATCTATGCCTAAATCTAAACGCAAATTCCACGAACAAAGCTTCTTCCTAGAACTGCCCACCTGTGGAACTCCGTTCTGCTGGCCTGCTTTCCAGCTGACTACAATATGGTCATCTTCAAGTCCAATGTAAACAAGTTCTTATTGAGCCACCATTCCCCCTAAATAATCCATTTCTACCCCTAACTATTAATACGCTGTTATCCCAGTGACCACCTTACACTCATTAATTCTTATCCTTGAGTGGCCTTCGAGCCTTGATAAGTGATGACTCATGTGTAAAAAACAACTTTGTTGGTTTGATCTGATTGAAGGAATGAATAAGAGTTGTTGGTTTAGTAGATGTGGAACAGATGAGGTAGTTAGCAGAAGAATCACAAGAAAAAAATGGAAAGAAGTGATAAGGACGAACCCGAGAGAAAGAGGGTTAAAAAAAAAAACACATCTGCCAAATTAAATAAATGAATAGCCGCATGCGACTTTTGGCTAGATGGGCAGTAATTTAAGTGAAGCAACAAGGGTTGGTGGGAGTAGAGGTGTAGCCATTAATCATTTACACAAAAATGTAACGAGTTTATTCTGTAATATGTTTTTCATTATAAAACACATGCATCCATAATTGATTTTTGAGAACTTAAGAAATAGCTAAAAAATTTTTTAAAAATGTCTTTAAAAATTATCGCTTTTTCTCTATATATCCAAAAACACATTATTGCGTTGTATCACAGCTTTTCAATGTAGCTTGACCAGCAATTGCCTCAAGCATACACACACACACATATATATATATAATCTTCTCTTGGCAGTACTTCACAAATGAAGATTCTATGAAGGGGGTTTTCCATGTCGACTGCAGGCACGCTTGTGGCTGACGAACCCGATGTGGGACAAGCAGGTTTGGCCACAGCGGCTGCAGTCAAAAGTCACGTCAGGTGTGGCTGCTGAGGCTTCCTAAATGTTAATCCTGCAGCACTTCTCCCTCAGATTCTCTGTGCGGGAGATCTCAAAGGAGGCAACAGCCTGGTAGACAGTATGTCGCCAGGTAACACAATCAGCAGCGAGAGTAGACCACTGGAGGTGGTGAATATGGCAGTCACTGAGGGACTTCTTCAGAGCGTCTTTATATCTTTTCTTCAGTGCCCCTCTGTCACAACGGCCATTAGAGAGTTCACCATATAGGACTATCTTGGGCAGGCGATGATCCTCCATTCTGGAGACATGCCCAACCCAGTATAGCTGTGACTTCAGCAGCATGGCCTCGATGCTGGTGATTTCCGCCCGCTCGATGACCTCAACATTGGTGACATAGTCACTCCAGTGGACGTTGAGAATGGTACGGAGACAGCGCTGATGAAAACGCTTGAGGAGTCGTAATTGGTGGTGGTAAATTGTCCAAGACTCAGAGCCGTACAGGAGGGTGGAGAGTACTACGGCTCTGTACACACTGATTTTTGTGCAATTTTTTAAGTATCTGTTTTTCCAGACTGTTGTACAATCTGCCAAAAGCGCTGTTTGCTTTGGCCAGTCTGTTGTTTACTTCTCTGTCGAGTTTGGCATCTGATGTGATGGTACACCCCAGGTAGGTAAACTGGTGAACAGTCTTCAGCTTAGTCTCACCAAAGGTGATGTGGTTGGTGGAGAACTTCCATTTTTTTCAAGCTGACCTCGAGTCCGAAGAGCTGAGCAGCCCCTGCAAAGCAGGATGTGAGGCGCTGCAAGGCTGTTTCGGTGTGGGCAACAAGGGCAGTGTCGTCAGCAAAGAGGAGGTCTCGGATCAGTTGTTCGAATGTCTTTGTGTGGGCTTGCAGCCTTTTGAGGTTGAACAGACTGCCGTTGAGGCGACAGCATCGTCATCGTCAAAATCTTCAGTCGCCTGCTTGAGCATCGTGCTGAAGAAGATGCGGAACAGAGTCGGTGCCAGAATGCATCTCTGTTTTATGCCATTGACAATGAGAAAGGGTTCTGAGAGGTTGTTATTTACTCTGACCTGACTGCTTTGGTTCTCATGCAACTGAACTATCATGTTGAGAAGTTTCCGGCTCACTGTATCAAATGCCTTGGTCAGGTCCACAAATATTATGTAGAGTCCCTTTTTTTGTTCACGACACTTCTCTTGCAGTTGTCTGAGGATGAAGACCATATCCGTGGTACCCCTGTTTGCTCTAAAACCGCATTGCGTTTCTGGGAGGTGGTCTTCTGTGATGGAAGATATCAGTCTGTTTAGGAGCAAATGGGCAAGGATTTTACCTGCAATGGGGAGCAGTGTGATTCCCCAGTAGTTAGAGCAGCCTGACATTTCGCCCTTGTTTTTATAGAAGGTAACAATGACTGCATTACGGAGGTCCCGTGGGAGTTCTCCTTGCTCCCAACAACAGACAAGGAGCTCGTGGAGTCTACTATGCACTGCTGGGACTCCATATTTTCAGATCTCTGGTGGGATCTCGTCGATTTCTGCTGCCTTTCCACTCTTCAACTGTTTTATGGCCCCATTGAGTTCTTCCATACAGGGAGGTTCATCCAGTTCCACTTTGGCTGGCAGTTGAGGGATGTGAAGGATTGCTGAGTCCTGAATGACCAGATCAGCTCTGAAGAAAGTTTGGAAATGCTCAGACCAATTGTTCAGGATAGATGCTTCATCCGTGAGGAGCATCTGGCCGTCCACGCTATACAGTGGACTCTGGGCGTGGTGTGTGGGACCATACACTGTCTTGAAGTCTTCATAAAAGCCTCTGTAGTCAGCAGCATCTGCATACTGCTGCGTTCTTACTGCGAGGTTCGATCACCACTCGTTCTTTAAGATTCTAAGCTTACGCTGGAGGTTGCTGAAGATGTGACAGAAGGCTGCTCCCCTTAGCGGACAGGACAGATGAGCCAGGTAGGCGCGAAGGGCTGATCTGTTCCTCTCCAACAATTCACGTATTTCTTCATTGTTTTCATCACACCAATCCCGGTTCTTTTTAGTGGAAAACCCCAGGACCTCTTCAGATGTCTGCAGTATGGCTGTTTTCAGTTGATCTCAGAGTCGCTCAGGTGAGGAAACTTCCTCTGGGCCACTGACGTTTTTGAGCTTGGACTGCAAGCCTGCCTGGAAGACAGATCTCACTTCAGCTGATCGTAGTTTGCTAAGCTTGTATGTTTTCCTGGGTGGCCCTCCCTTCCTTGGTTTAGGTTTGAAGTGCAGCCGGATTTTGCAACACACTAGGCAGTGGTCCATATGGCATTCTGCACTGGGTATCACTCGGGTGTGTAAGACATCTCTACGGTCTGTTTGGCGTACAAGGATGTAATCTATGAAGTGCCAATGTCTGGACCGAGGATGACTCCAGTTTGTCTCTACTGTCTTTTTGCTGGAAGATGGTGTTTGTGATGACAAGTTGCAGCTCCATGCAAAACTCCAGCAGCAGTACTGAGTAAAATCTGTCTTTTTCTGCAGGTTCAGTTTGAAGAGTTGGGGCGTACACACTGAGAAGCGTAGCAAATTCCTTATTCCTCAGAGGAAGGCACATTGACATGATGCGGTCAGAATGACCAGTTGGAAGGCTTTCCAGTGTGAAAGCGATGGAGGTTCTGACCAGGAAGCCGACGCCCGAGAAATGGCCCTCTGTTGCTGGTTCCCCAGACCAAAAGAGGGTGTATCCGGCGCCATGTTCCTGAAGGCTGCTGACCACAGTGAAGCTAACCTCACTAAGCGCAGCGATGCCGATATCCAGCCTGGACAGCTCAAGTGCAATCAAAGCAGAGCGACGCTCAGGTTTGTTGTTGTCGTCTTTATCTAGTATAGTTCTGATGTTCCAACATGCCAGCTTCAGTGCTTTTGCACTCTTACAGGTGGGTGCATACTTTCCTTTCTTTGTAGTATTTCGACTGCATTGGGAGATGCCCGTTGACTGTGGCAAGCCAACTGGGGGTGACGGAAACGAACTTTGGTTAAGCCACATTTTCTAGGCCACTCTCCTTGTGGAGCAAGCAGTGCTGTTCTTAGATAAGGCTGCTGTCGAGTGATGTTGTCATCTCCAGGGTCAGCATCAGGCGACCAATATCCTGAACCGCCTACATGCAGGATTTGGAGGTGCGGCTTCCAGTGATCATCTTCCATCTGCCGTTTTCGCCTCATTCCCATCACTACAGGACTTGGTAAAGTTGTGCAGTGGATTTTTATGGTGAAGTGCAGCATGCACGGTACTGGTCCCACCCTTTACGCCCATGGCTCATCTGTCATGGCCCAGCAAACTGGGACGGTCACAGCAAGGTCCACAGGTCGTAGGTTTTACGTCAGACTGTCCTTGTCCTAGCCTCTGGCTCCAAAAACCTTCCCCGGAGGCACGGGGAACATATTGGCCAATGAGCTCATCATGAAGCCCATTCCCTCTGGCCGGTGACCTCAGATGAAGTTCGTATGCCCAGTGGTGCAATGTTAGACACCATGGTTTAGCCCGCCAGCTGAAGCAGTTTACCGGGAAATGACGCTTGAAGTCAACATGTGAGAGATTTAGGGATGAGTGGGGACCAGTGATGCTCGTCCACCCTACAAGGTAGGCAGCAGCATGCCGGACAACAAAGGTACTACCCTCCTCGGAGCCCTATGCTCCATATGTATATATATATATATATATATATATATATATATATACATATATATTTTGATTTTCAGAATTTAAATTTAACCACTAAGCTTATATATTGCTCTATTCTTAAATATAAAGCTTCTCCTTTTTGGCTAGGATCACGCTGAAAGTATTACCTCAAGTATCTATTTTCATCTGATTTTTAATCTGTCTTATCTCGCTTATATATATATATATATAATGAAATGAATTAGATTACAGGTTAGTGAATCTAGTGCTTTAAAGTCTTACAAAATATTGTTGGAAGGTAATATTTTTATAACATAATCCCTGCCAAATAAATTGCTTAATATACTAGATTGAGCAAATAAAATTAGAGTTTATATATTCAAATTTCATTTAGAAGAATTACTTTTCAAAATAAAAATTTATTGTTTGAAACAAAGAATACAATGTTTAAAATAATTTTCTTAATCCATGGATTTTCAATGTAAGTACATCTCCTCAGAGGAAAAACACTAGCAAAATATTAATAGGATTATTTTTTTTTTTGCTTAGGTGTCTCCCCTGTAGCCTTACCAGGCCACTAATAAATATACCACCTTTTATGGCAATATTATAAGTTCCAAATCTCAGTGACTATTGATCAAAATTTAACAAATGAGGGCTCGTTGGAAAGCTAATGACCTGAATTGTGTAGTGATCTAAAATAACAGCAAGGGGAGACTTGATTCCAAATATTTCTCATATGATATATCTCCCCTCGTTTGGAAATATCTTCAATATCAAATCATACTTATACACTGTGAAATTTACTTTATGTATGAAAACCAAAGAGGGGAGATATATCATATGAGAAATATTTGGAATCAAGTCTCCCCTTGCTGTTATTCCAGATCACTACACAATTCAGGTTATTAGCTTTGCAACGAGCTCGGATTTGTTTAATTTAGATCAATAGTCGCTGAGATTTGGAACTTATAATATTGCCATAAAAAGTGGTATATTTATTAGTGGTCTGGTAAGGTCACAGGGGAGATAACTAAGCAAAAAAACAAACAAACCCAAAGCAAAATTCATCCCAACGCAGCAAAACTGAAGCTGGCTTGCCAGGGCACTATATATACAAATGTAGGCAAATTTGGACATATTTTATTGGTTTGAAAGTATAGCTTCTTTTTTACCATTGTCATAAAATTTTAACCATAGAATAGTATTATAATTTTCAAAAAGCCTGCAAATTTTCATGTAGTTTCGTCTCATAGAACCAAAGATATGAGCAAGTGTGTGTGTGTGTATATGTATATGTATATATATATATATATGTGTGTGTGTATGTGCGTATATGTATGTATGTGTGTGTGTGTGTGTATATATATATATATGCATGCCCATTGGCTGGTAGGAAGGGGCGCGGTGGATACTAGAAAGCTGATTGGCCGACTAGAAATCCTCAACATATATAAAAACAAGAAGCAACGACAGAATTCGCGCATAAGCCTGACGAATCCTATAGTTGGATGAAACGCAGAATATTCAGTCTAGCTTAATCGCCATATATATTTCATAAATTACTAACTATATATATATATATATATATATATATATATATATTGATATACCACCTTTTTTGGCAATTTTATAAGTTCCAAATCTCAGCGACTATCAATCAGAATCTAAAAAATGAAGGCTCGTTGGAAACCTGAATTGTGTAGTGGATTATGTGACATTTGCCCTTAAGGTCACACATTAAGCGGATCATCCATCATCCAGAGCCTATTTTGGAGACTTTTTTACAGTTATAAAATGTTTCAATCATGGTTATGTGTTTTCCTAGTCTCGCATATGAATTACAAAATATCTGATATTTTCCAAAAACCTCTGGCCTTGATGAACGGTAAAGTAAAACTTGCTGCTATGGTTTCAAATGATCTGAAATAACACCAAGCGTAGACTTGATTCCAAATATTTCTCATATGTTATATCTCTCTGTTAAGTTTCGGTGGCTTCTGGTGAAAACACACACTCAGACTAACTGAGTCTTCCTATTTATGTGTAATTACTATCCACATATGCAAATGAATGTGTGCCACCACAACACCCTCCTCCCCAGATTTGAAGTCGCACAGATTTCAATATCTTTTTCTCTTGGGATTTAACATTAATAGTTCATTAAACTTTCTTTTTGTACCTGATCTTCGGGGTTCAGGTGCATATTGAGGCGGTTCCAAATTAAAGGATTCGCATATGATGTCCACGGTTTCCTCCTCTTCGAATGCTGTTGTATAATACCATCTTGAATGTGGCGTTTTTTTATTTGGTTCAGGTGCCTTTTATGTATATTTTGTGAACCTTTAATCATGTATGTACAATCACCAATGCGTTTATCCACTACTCCACATTCCCAGTAAGAAGTGTTATTCCTGTAGCACTTGAAATATACTCGATTTCCCGAGTTATATTTCTTTCTTATCATGTGTGTAGTGTTTCAGACAATTGCCTGCCTTGGCAATAGTTTGTCAAGCGCTGATTTCACCTTTCTTGATAGTATTCCTGTCTGTTCCAATCTGTCTAATTCTTTATTAATCTTTTCGGAACGTTTCGCTTTTTTCTAAAAATTGGGCTGATGTTTTCTTTAAGTTCAAACGAGGCCTTAAGTTTATTGCAACGACCTAATTTAGTCATAAATACATCAGGGAATAATTTTTTTAAGTCCTCTTTTATATTTTCTGTTGTTGGAGTAGTACATTCTATTTTTTTACAGAATGTATTAATTGGCTTATCCCAGAGTTCAAATTTCTCAATTAAATCTATTCCAAACAGGTTTTCGCGATTTTTCAATACAAATATTTTTAATTTCTTCGTAATCCCTTTCAATTTTATCAGAAGGATAACTTCTTCAAATTTTATCTCACCACCAGTTACCATCCGAGCTGATTTACTTGTTTTCATCATGGTTGGTTTACCCAACTTTTTCCATGTATTCAAGTTTATTATAGAAATATCGGATCCTGAATCCAGTTGTAATTTTATTGCCGTTTTAAATATTTCCGCTTTTATGTATTTTCGCCGATTTTTGTCTAATTTTTCATTTGATTTTGTTTGCTGTACTCTCTTTCTGGTGAAATCTTTATATCTGCAACAATCGCTTTTGTGTCCGACTTTCTTGCAAATGTAGCATTTTTTCTTCTTATAAGGGCAATCCGATTCCCAATGTCTTTCTGCGCATCTCTTACAATTATATCTAGGAAGAGACTTGTTATATTCTTTACTATAATTATAATTATTATATTTGGAATATCTCGTTCCGTTTTGACTGCTTTTATTTTATAGTTCTTGGTTGGAGTGTATGGTTTTCTAACCTTTCTTACATATGCCACTCCAGATTCTTCTATCTTTTCTGAATCCTTTTTTAGTGTAATGGCCCTTTCACAATCCTCTGTTAATTTCTGAAGTGTTAAATCTTGCTCAGATTCCAGCTTAGACAACACTTGTCTGCGTATTTCTGCATTTTTCGTAGAGACTAACCCTTGTGCGAAGATTAGGCATTTGAAATCTTCTACTGTTAGTTCCGCTAGCTTAAAATTATCACAGTTTTTATTGACAACTGATGCGTATGTCAAATAATCTTGGTTGTCCATCTTCCTTAGATTCATACACAACCATCTCTTATGAAAAAGAGATATATTCGGATTAAATAATTCTTTTAGTAATTTTACAGCTTCCATGAAATCTAATTCCGTAGTTTTTTTAGGTAGTATATAATCTACGAACTTGCTGTGTTCTCTTACACCCAACTTCCTGAGTAAAAGGCTCACTTTCTGGCTATTTGGCCAACTTTTGCAGTCCAGTTGAAATACATTCTCGTATCTTGTATAGTATGCTTCAAAAGTCTTTTCTTCCTCCGGCACATAAATAAATGTGTCCATGCTATTAAATGTAGTTGTATGCGAGAAATTAGTACTGTTGACATTTTCTCGATTAGTCTTTAATAGTTCCAGTGTTTTAGCAAAACGTTCATTTTGCCTTTCTTCATATTCAAATTGTAATTTCTTCTGCCTTTCTTCTTGTTCAAGTTGTAATTTCTTCTGCCTTTCTTCTTGTTCCATTTGCCATTTCAATAATTTCTCCTCTCTACGTGCATCTAGCTCGGATTGCGCCTTTTGTTGCGTCCGCAAAAATTGCATTAACATTCTAGATAAATCTTCCATTTTTTTTTTGTATCCTTCAGTAGCAGTAATGCAGTTGCGAAGAAAAATTGTACAATTTCACATGCAACACAATATCCGTACCATATAAAATGGCTTGTGTTACAAAAAAAAATTGTTCATAGTTCCTGTTTTCAATAGTAATATCGCTGCTCGAATAATATTTTCTCACTTCGCTAGCGAGTCAAGCTCATCCAACCACAACATAAGAACTGAGGCTTTTGCTGAAACCACAAAATACGATTTACTTTTCCATTTTAGGCATTTCCTAATAAATAACAGCCGAACTTAAGTACAGCTCTTTCCATAGAAAAAAAAAGTTTTTCAACTCTAGTTACAATTGAAAAAAATAAAATGTATGGACTACATCTAAATTTTTTTTTTTTTTTTTTTTTGCGTGACGTTTTACTGTCTTATATCCGTTATCCAGTGACAACTTTAGTTTAAAAAAAATCTTTCCCTGATTTTAGTTTAACCGTGGTATTTTTTTTTTTTTTGTTTTAAATACCGAAGAGAAAAATTTGGTTTACCAAAAAGTCTTTAGTTGGTATTTACAGCAATTTAGGAAATCCACTGGCGAACTTTTTTCTTCGTATGTTACTTCCTTGTAATTTAGTAATACGAATCTGTTTGTCATTTTACAAAAATTCACTTTTACAGTTTGTTATTTTTTTTTTTTAAGATGGATTCCACGGGAAACGGCGTAAATCGTCGCTTTTTTTTTTTTCTTTGAGACTGCAATTAAAGGTTTTGGTTTGTCTCTTTTTTTTCTGACTAGTATTTTAGCAAACAAAATATTATTAATCGAGGTTAGTTTTTTTTTTTTTAACCTGAATGTAGTTTTTGTTCTTGGAATTTGGGAAACAACCGTTTCTTTCTTTTAGTGTTGTACTTCATGAGGAAAATATTTTACAGTTTTCCAATGTTCGCTGAATTATTCATTTTTTCCGCTTGAGTCGAACTTCTCTTTAGCATAAAATCCGTTTTTACGACTATTTCGTTCATCAAAACTTGTATTCCTTAGAAAGGTCAACCGTTGCGTTGTACTTTTTTTTTTTTAGTGAGTTCTTTCCATTTCATCGTCAAACTGTTATATTTGACATTCATCCTCGTCGCCACTGTTAAGTTTGCAGGTTGAAACAAGTAACGTAGAAAGCAATACAAATGACGACTCAACAAACAAAGGTAGATAAAATAAGAAGTGTATTAGGAAAAGGTGTATTTACAGGATATTTACATAATCGTGTCAAATAAGAGAGTCTTTGCTGGAGAAACATATCTGCTCTCGGTGGTCTTCAGTGGCTTCTGGTGAACACACACTCAGACTAACTAAGTCTTCCTATTTATGTGTAATTACTATCCACATATGCAAATGAATGTGTGCCAGCACACTCTCCTATTTGGTTTTCATAGATAAAGTAAATTTCACAGTGTATAAGAATTATTTGATACTGGAGATGTTCATAATCGTGCCCTATTTCCAAATGAGGGAAGATATAACATATGAGAAATATTTGGAATCAAGTCTCACCTTGCTGTTATTTCAGATCATTTGAAACCATAGCAGCAAGTTTTAGTCTTCTCTCCATCAAGCCCAGAGGTTCTGGGGAAATATATACATACATAGGAGGGGCATGCAATAAGTAATGCCCCTGACCATCTTCCCATAGAAGTAGAGCGACGAAACTTGTCACAGTTATTAGTCTTTCTCTACATAGGAACCACTCAGAGTTATGCATTTCTCCCATCGTTTGATGCAGCTCTGGAGACCGTTTTTGTAGAATACCCACAGTTGGTCCTCCAACCACGACGTGACTTCAGAAATCAAGGCTGCATCATCTGGGAAACGCTTTCCTTTTAAAAACAACTTAATGGCTGGGAAGAGGTGAAAGTCAGAGGGTGCAAGGTCAGGAGAGTAGGGAGTATGGGGGGAGGATTTCATAACCACATGCCCATGCTTCTGATCTGGCGACATGTGAGTTGTGGACCGGAGCGTTGTCCTGCAGGAGGAGGGTACCTTTGCTGATCTTGCCCCGCCTCTTGATTTTGATAGCTTCCCTTAATTTCCTCAAAAGTGAAGCATAATAGGCTCCTGTAATCGTGGTACCATTTGCCAGGAAATCTGTCATCATTACTCCATCCTGGTCCCAGAAGACTGTGAGCATGAGCTTGCCAACAGAGGGCTGCACTCTTGCCTTTTTTGGAGGTGGTGAGTCCAAGTGCTTCCACTGCATTGACTGGGCTTTAATCTCTGGATCATAGTGATGGACCCAGGTTTCATCCTGTGTAATCAGTCTTTTGAAAAACTTTGACTCATCTTCTTGGCACATCGCCAAATTCATCCTCGAGCACTCGACACGTTCTCACTTCTGGAATGGTGTGAGTAACCTGGGAATCCATCTGGCAGACACCTTATGCATATGCAAATGGTCATGAATGACAGTTTCCACAGACCCTGTACTAATCTTGATATCTTGGGCTGTTTGGCAAATGGTAATGCGCCGATCTTCCAAAATGGCAGTCTTAACTTG
Source organism: Euprymna scolopes (assembly GCF_053919585.1). Taxonomy (NCBI): domain Eukaryota; kingdom Metazoa; phylum Mollusca; class Cephalopoda; order Sepiida; family Sepiolidae; genus Euprymna; species Euprymna scolopes. The sequence continues at coordinate 76,520,671 of NC_136516.1, read as the reverse complement.
ACGGACAGATGCCTCATCAATGGCAGAAGGAGGGGGACCAGGTCTGGGAACTGTTTCCACAGACTTCCGGCCATGTTTGAATTCACGATGCCAGCGTTTTACAAGGTCATATAATGGGTGATTACCACCATAAGTTTATTTCATTTCATCAAAAGTCTCCTGTGGTGGGCGTCCTTTCAAATACAAAAACCGGATCACTGCTCGACATTCAACAGACTCCATTTCACACCTGACTCAGTTCAACACCTGTAAAACAGAAACCACAATTAGTTCAGAGCTGTAATTTGCCACATAACTCGTAGAGATATAAATCATTGCACATGCAAAATTTCAGCTAGATCAGACAACTGGAAGTAGATCAGGAGCATTACTTATTGCACGCCCCTCATGTATATATATATATATATATATATATATATATATATATATATATATATATACTCATAGCCAAATTGAATATTGAAATGCTCATATCGTTGGTTCTACGGGACGAAACTACATGAAAATTTGCAGATTTTTTTTAAGATTATAATACTATTCTTTGGTTTATTTTTATGAAAATGATAAAAAAGAACCTATATTTTCAGACCAATAAAATATGCCAAATTTGCCTACATTTTTATATATAGGGTCCTGCAGGCCAGCTTCAGTTTGACTGCTTAGGTTGTCTCCCCTGTGGCCTTGTCAGGCCACTAATATATATATATATATATATATATATATATATATATATATATATACATTTATATATATATATATATATATATATATATATATATATATATATATATATATATATATATATATAAAACAATAAGAGTGGGAAATGAAGTCGCAAAAACTATATATTGGTAAATATAGAATGGTTCATTTATTTAATAAAGGTATACAAACATTTATGTTTGTATACCTTTCCTATGTAAGCTCCAATGAAATTTGTTGAGCTTTATATTATCCTGATAAGTCTCTTCTTATAGAATTGAATTTACTCTCTTCTCCTAACTCTCTAAGCTATATATATATATATATATAATTGTATAAAATATATGTAAAAAATGGGATCTGTGGGGAAGTTAAAATTTTAAAATATATCCCCAAATAAGTCCAAAGATTTCACGAATTCCTTCTGTCGACAGAAACTGACTCCTGACTTCAGAATCCTGGAGTCAGTCTCTATCCTCTCACACAGGCCCTCTCTCTATCGACAGAAGGAATATATATAAGTTCCAAATCTCAGCGACTATCAATCAGAATCTAACAAATGAAGGCTCGTTGGAAACCTGAATTGTGTAGTGGATTATGTGACATTTGCCCTTAAGATCGCACATTAAACGGATCATCCATCATCCAGAGCCAATTTTGGAGACTTTTTTACAGTCATAAAATGTTTCAATCATGGTTATGTGTTTTCCTAGTTTCGCATATGAATTACAAAATATCTGATATTTTCCCAAAACCTCTGGCCTTGATGAACAGTAAAGTAAAACTTGCTGCTATAAGACTAAAAACTGTGCCAAGTTTTGTTGCTCTACTTCTATGGGAAGATGGTCAGGGGCATTACTTATTGCACGCCTCTCCTATATATATATATATATATATATATATATATATATATATATATAAAACAATCATTTACTTCCTAAATTGAAAAGTTTGATTCATCTTATTTTTAATTTCTTTCAACATGTCAAAATTCCATATATATTTTTTATGGCACCTGTTATATTATGTAAAAATCACACACACACAAGGAGCATTTCAAAAGCAATTTCTCCTATTTTTTTTTTTTTATCTTTCCTGAATGCATCAGTGGGATTGCAAATTGTATTGTTATGATGACTGAACTCGTGCATTCGTGATCTGAAAGGTTCCTCTTCCTGTCGCAGATATTGACAGTGTTAGAAGTGTTGTTAGAAGCAACCCCTATCATGGACGTGCGTCAGAAGCAGAAATGCGTTATTAAATTCCTTACAAAAGTGCATTGAGAATGGTTGTAGCTGTGTAGGAAAATAAGTGCAGGAGTAAAAAGGTCGCTCTTTTTAATGGTACCACTCTCTTCTTAGTAGCTCTTTCAACATTTTTAGTCAAATAGTAAAAAATACATCTGAGCAGAAGCTGCTAGAAAGGACTTGTCCTGCCTTGATAGGGTTCAAAATAGACTCCGTGGCCTCCTGGGAGATGTCCTTTTCTCTTCGCTGCAACCTCTATCTCACAGAAGAGATGTTGCGAGTTTGTCTCTGCTTTATCGTTATTTTCATGGAAAGTGTTTGTTCGACTGAGCTACAATCTATGGTCCCCTCCCTCTCGCCAAACTTTCACAAGAAACACTCGTCTAGCTGAAAACACTATCAATAATTCTCCCCACTCTTTATCTGTGCCTAAACTTAAACGTAGATTCCATGATCAAAGCTATTTCTTAGAACTGCACGCCTGTGGAATTGTCTTCCGTTTTCCTGCTTTCCAGCTGTCTATAATATGGTTGTCTTCAAGTCCAACGTGAACAAGTTTCTTAAGTTAACAAATTTACCGAACTTCCATTACTATCGATTTACCATATTGTCCTTTTGACTACTGCACAGTCTTTAATCCTTATCCTTGAGTGGCCGATCGGCCTTGATAAGTGGTGCCGCCTATGTAAAAAAATAAAATAAATAAATAGGAGGTTTTACTTTTGGAAAAAAAAAATTCGCATAAACCGTCAGTTTTGAGGCTTTTATATGTAATCGAAGAAAGAAACAAAAGAAAAACAGGTAAATGCGGAGATAATAATGCTCGATGGTAGCAAATGCGCTGAATGTTTTCAAATATATGAGGTAACAAATTTTAGAAGGGAGAACGAAGTGTACATGGGCGTGTTTTGTTTTGTTTTTTGTTTGTTACTTTTTCACACCAAGGGAAATAACTCGTTTACTTTTATGATCAATTGTCCCCCTTGTTTTATTATTCGCTAATTTGGTAAAACATTTTTATTAAACGTTCAGAAGTCAATAATAATAATAATAATAATAATAATAACAACAACAATAACAAAAAAATATATTTTATTTATAAATTTCCGATTTTATTTGATTTGTGTTTTATATTTGTGGACAGAAATAAAGATGAGTTCAAACATTTTCATGAAGAGAAAGCTGTTACATCTTCGGCAAAACTAAGATATCTTAATTTCTCTATAGGTTTATGCGCGACGCCGCGACACAACCACGTTAACACACAAATTCTCATTAGATCACCCAGTCCCAAGATAAGTGGGGGTGATCATTTGCGAAATGCCAGGCGCTGTGTGTACTGGCACCTCCCTTCACGAACACCTTCCTGCAAGAAAGGTCAAAGTGTGGACTATATTTAGTTTAATTTCGGTTTGTGTAAGATGGATAATAAAGAAATGACGATAGAAGCCTTTTATAAAAACAAAAAAACAAAAAAAAACTCTGTGCTGGTTGGAATAGAGGCGACAGATCGATATCTTTAAATAAACAATATAACTTAATTGTGATGTCGAAAATAGTAATATATCCAAAAATTACGAAAATTTATCGCGTAGAAAGTTATCTATAGTTAAAAGTAATTTTAACGGAAAATTGGGGAAAATTGAATTTTTCGTATATGTTTTAAAGTAGACGGTGAAGAATTTACACACGGGACATAATTCGGAACGCATATTTAAGATTACATCGTAATGGCGTCCAACCTGTGTAGTGTACCCTATAGCGATAGGGTTTTTTTGTTTTGTTTTTGTTTTTTTTTTGTCTTTTTTTTACTAAAAACACAATAACAGTTGTTCTGTTGGATAGAATTTTCTTAATTTTGATATATTACTATTTTTGACATGAAAGTTAAGTAAGTAATATTGTTTTTGCTTAAAAGGACATTTTTTTTTCTAAAAATCAATCTGTCGCCTCTCTTTTAACAAGCGCCAAAAACTCGGATGTCTCCAACATTTTATGAAATTTTAACAACACATCAATTAATAAATATTCCCCAAATTTTAGTTTCTTTTGAGTATTGTAAAGATTTTTAGGGAGCATAATACGTTTGAGAATTGAAATAGTTCAGATTTGCCTTGAATTTGATATATAAACATTAGACAACTTAATAAAGCAAGAATTCCTGAACTTAAATTTCTTTTTAAGACCTCTTATGCTTAAGCCTTAAATTTTAGATATTTTCTAGAATCTAAAAGTCATCTTATGGATTTTAAACAAAATGTCAATAAAGATTATTGAAAAAAATAATGATTTTAATCTTCATAAAGAGACATAGAAGTGGTGCAAAACTTGGTTCGAAAAATTAATTTTATTTGCCCTGAGACGGGTATTCTTTTTATTTCCTAAAAGAAATATATTATTTCATTCTTTTTGAAGACATGGTTGGTTTTTAAGCATGTGGAAAATCTAGCTTCCAAAAGAGGGGAACTTTGAATTCAGACAAAAATTTTAATTTCCTCAGTCTGAAAAGATATCCCCAACTCCATAATAATCACGAACAGAACTGATACTACACTTTGGATTCATATTTTAACTTTTAGGGAATCCTAAAAAAAAAAAAAACTGACTGGCACTGTTTCAAAACACCTTATCATTGTATAAAACCATCATCCTTACATTTTTTTTTTTTTTTTTGACAAAAAATATGTATAATTTAATTAACTTAAACCAACAAACATCACTGTTTAACTGACCATGTGAGACTATGTTCCAACATGGCTGCACATTGGTTACATTATTACTGATGCATTATGGTTGAATTGTGTGTGTGTGTGTGTGTGTGTGTGTGTGTGTGAGGAAGTAAAGTGGTCTTTTAAGTAAATTATAATTTTAATTCTGTCCTAAAAGTACAATTTTAAATCAATTTTATCCAAAATATGTACAAAATTTCCTGACAAACACCTTATCATTGTATAAAACCATCATCCTTACATTTTTTTTTTTTTTTTGACAAAAAATATGTATAATTTAATTAACTTAAACCAACAAACATCACTGTTTAACTGACCATGTGAGACTATGTTCCAACATGGCTGCACATTGGTTACATTATTACTGATGCATTATGGTTGAATTGTGTGTGTGTGTGTGTGTGTGTGTGTGTGAGGAAGTAAAGTGGTCTTTTAAGTAAATTATAATTTTAATTCTGTCCTAAAAGTACAATTTTAAATCAATTTTATCCAAAATATGTACAAAATTTCCTGACAAACCCTCCCCCCGCCCTCAAAAAAAAAAACAATATATCATTATGATCATCATATTCGGTTTAACGTCTATTTTACATACTAAGATGCATTACACAGCATTAAGAAATTGACTATCAAAGTTATCTGTCTCTGGCTAGATCTTTATTTTCTTAGATATATGAAAAATCCTTACATTCTACGAGTGATGTTTCTTATAAAGCGAAGCGAGAAGAGTTTCTGTTTTTTTTGGGGGGGGGGGGTAGAATCAATCCATCTTGACTATTTTTCCAACTTGAAGTATTTTTTTTTTTTTTAGATCCTTACATTAAGTGGCTTCATGCCTTGTCTGGAATGATTACCTTTAAAAAATGTTGTCTTTTATTTTATTTTATTTTTTTTCATTAATTATTACAATTTTAAAGTATTGCTGTACATCTAATACAAGAACTTAATAAAAAATCTGTAGCTGACCGATGTATATATTTTTTGATGTAATTGAATTATAAAATTAAAATATTTTATTCCGCTTTCTTTTGCAGATTTATTAGAAAAGGTGAGTAAAAAAATATTTTTTAATTTGAAATCTTTACTATCTGACAATGTAAGTTTTGAAGGGTTTTTATCTAAAGAATATGTGAAAGCTTTAATCGTTCATAATCTTTAATATTTTAATAGATGATGATTGTTTTAATAGATGATTATGTTTTAATAGTTTATTATGTTTTAATAGTTTATTATGTTTTAATGGTTAATTGTGTTTTAATAGATGGTCATATTTTAATAGATGGTCATATTTTAATAGATGGTCATATTTTAATAGATGATCATATTTTAATAGATGGTCATATTTTAATAGATGATCATATTTTAATAGATGGTCATATTTTAATAGATGGTCATATTTTAATAGATGGTCATATTTTAATAGATGGTCATATTTTAATAGATGGTCATATTTTAATAGATGGTCATATTTTAATAGATGGTCATATTTTAATAGATGGTCATATTTTAATAGATGGTCATATTTTAATAGATGGTCATATTTTAATAGACGGTCATATTTTAATAGACGGTCATATTTTAATAGATGGTCATATTTTAATAGATGGTCATATTTTAATAGATGGTCATATTTTAATAGATGGTCATATTTTAATAGATGATCATATTTTAATAGATGGTCATATTTTAATAGATGGTCATATTTTAATAGATGGTCATATTTTAATAGATGATCATATTTTAATAGATGGTCATATTTTAATAGATGGTCATATTTTAATAGATGGTCATATTTTAATAGATGATCATATTTTAATAGATGGTCATATTTTAATAGATGGTCATATTTTAATAGATGATCATATTTTAATAGATGGTCATATTTTAATAGATGGTCAAATTTTAATAGATGATCATATTTTAATAGATGGTCATATTTTAATAGATGGTCATATTTTAATAGATGGTCATATTTTAATAGATGGTCATATTTTAATAGATGGTCATATTTTAATAGATGGTCATATTTTAATAGATGGTCATATTTTAATAGATGGTCATATTTTAATAGATGGTCATATTTTAATAGATGATCATGTTTTACTAGATGATTGTTTTAATCGTTGATAATCTTTAATATTTTAATAGTTGATAATGTTTTAATAATTGATAATCTTTAACAGTTGATAAAACAAATTGAGGATTACCTAAGTAAGATCAAGTCAGAGTGAATGCACTATTTTGGTGATAGTGTAAGTCTATAGTAAACCCAACAGTTTTTGATAAAATTGGATAACCATCAACCATCCCTCCAAAAAACATTCGATTTTCATGCCTATGATTTTTTTTTTTTTTTTTTTTTTTTGCTTAAATAAAATCACCAATCACTATCTTTGCTGATTGGACGATTTAATTTTTGTTAATGTGTGTGAAAAGTAATACCGTTCATATGAACTTGGCAGCGTCTTATATCGTCTGGACTTTTTGGCCATTTCTAACAGACAAAAGCTATAGCCCATTGACTTTGAACGAGTGCTCTATGCAAAATTGATTGAATATGGTTAATTTGTGCATTAAATACTAATTCCTATTAATCTCTAACTCAGCATTAAACGGATAATATAAGACTTAGTTCGCTGCACCTTATAACAAAGGTCGGTGCAAAATTTCAGGCAGATCGGTCAGTAGTTTCTGAAATAAAGTGGAACGGACAGACAGGCACACAGATATAAATAAATATATATAGATTATGAGATGGATTTTCGAAGATATTTGAGATTTGTGTATGTTCAGCGTTTCTTAAGATTATTCGCCCCCTCCTCCCACTCCTAAGCAAGATGCACATTTTATAATAAAAAGGCAAGTTCTCTTTTTTCTGGGAAAAAAAAAAAAAAAAAAAAAAGCGCTAATCGCTTTTTTTTTTTTTTCTTCATCTTTTTTTTTTATTTTTCAGTCTCGTGTAGCAGCTCAAAATCAGGGAGAACGAAATTTCCACATTTTTTACCAGCTTCTCAGTGTAGATGACACCAGTTTCTTAAGTAAGTCAGTGATTCTTCTCTTTCTCAGCACTGCCTAAAAACATTTTTACATTTTGACCTAAAATGTTTTATTTTGTTTTGCTTTTTTATTTTGTTTTGCTTTATTTATTTATATTTATTTATTTATTTATTTATTTATTTTGTTTTCATTTTCTTATTTTTCCTTTCCCTTCTCTTGGTGCTCACTGAAGTACAATTGTTTGGATCTCTCTCCTGCACTTGGTTCACTGAGTATTTTTTTTTTTTTTTAAATCTTTCATGCGTCTGGTGGATCCCATAATTACTGGAATGATTGAGTTCTAGTTTCTTTTCATGTAGTACATAAGACCTTTTTTTGATTTTCTTATCTTCTTGCTGGAAATGCCAGACATTCATTCTCATGCATTCCAACCAAAAGATCTTTTTAAGATTCTAATCGCTCTTTTAAATGTAATTTATACCCCTCTAGCACTTGGTTCACCGGGTATATTTGACAGGTAGTTTTTGAAATTCTTTTTTAGGAGTCAGATTCTTCCTCTAATAATTAGAATGATGAAGATCTTCCTAACATTCCAATTTTTTTTTTATGAGCCCATATGCTTTTTTAAATCGAGCAAATATGAAACTAAATTACATGCTTTACCACATTTTTTTTTTTTTTTTTTTTTTACACAGTGATCACCACTTATCAAGGCCCGGAAGCCACTCAGGGATAAGGGTTATTGCAAGTACATTACGTTAGTGTGGAGATTTGATGAATGTTTACTTAAGGGGGCGGTTCATTAGGAATTTGTTAACGTTGAACTTGAAGACATCCAAGTTGTAGTCCGGTTGGAAGCAGGCAGACGGAACAGAGTTCCACAGGCGTGCAGTTCTAAGAAAGAAGCTTTGTTCATGGAATCCGCGTTTTGATTTAGACACAGATATAGAGTGGGGGAAATTTTTCACAGTGGATTCAGCTAGACGGGTGTTTTTCGTGAAAGATTGGCGAGGGGGGACCAGAGATTGGAGTTCAGACGAGCACCTGCCATGGAAATAACGATAAAACAAGGATAGGCTCGCAACGTCTCTTCTGTGGGAGAGAGGTTGCAGGGTAGAGAAAAGGGCATCCCCCACTAAGCCACGAAGTCTATTTTGTACTCTCTCAAGGCAGGATAGGCTGTTTTTAGCAGCTCCTGCCCAGATATGGCAACAGTATTCCATCCATTCCATAGGTTGCAGGTTCTATTTAATCAAAAGAGGTAGTTCAGAGACTCTTTCAGGAGATGACGCATTGTGACTTATAAAATCTGCTTAGTTCACACATATTTTACCCCGTCCAGATTAGGTTGTATGAAGATAGCGGCTTCTTGACCTAAAATGCACCAATCATTGATTTTTTATTGTTTTTTATCCTTTTTCTTTGCAAAACTTAACATGTTCTGCAAAATCAAAAGCAAAAAGCAACAGTGTTCCTCTACAAAACAATCAGCCAAACACTATGAATGAATATTTGAAGATATAAAGAACTTGAAGCATAAAATCTTTTACCAATATTAGCAAGTCGTATTTTTTTTACTGAACTCTTTTATTGAAGAGTTCCAATTCACATTACACATTGTTGAATATATAAAAACAGCTAATTTTTAACAAGAATGTAGACGTATCGCCGTCAATCAAAAGATCAGTTATAGAAATGTGTATACATCACAATGCATTCCTACACTAATAAATAAAGCAAAGTCAAACTCAGCCTGATGCCATCTCAACAAACTCTGATTAATGATTTGTTGAAGACATCAAAAGAATGCCATGTAGATAAATTTTGGTAAACGCCGTGTATAAAACATTGTTAAATAGCATGCCAATAAACTCTGGTAAAGTCCACATTACCAAACTGATAAATTCTATATAAATAAATTCTGATAAATACTATGTAGATAAAAATAATTTTGATGCTATGTAAATAAATTCTTGTAAATAGCATATCATTAACCTCTGGTAAATGCCATGTCACTAAACCTTGGTAAAAAGCCACATCACTAAACACTGGTAACTGGCACGTTGTGAGACACTGGTGAATTGCCTGTTTTGAGACACTGGTGAATGGCCCGTCGTGAGACAGTGGCGAATGGCCCATCATGAGACAGTGGCGAATGGCCCGCCGTGAGACAGTGGTGAATGGCCTGTTGTGAGACACTGGTGAATGGCCCGTCGTGAGACACTGGTGAATGGCCCGTCGTGAGACAGTGGCGAATGGCCCATCGTGAGACAGTGGCGAATGGCCCGCCGTGAAACAGTGGTGAATGGCCTGTTGTGAGACACTGGTGAATGGCCCGTCGTGAGACACTGGTGAATGGCCCGTCGTGAGACACTGGTGAATGGCCCGTCGTGAGACACTGGTGAATGGCCCATCGTGAGACAGTGGTGAATGGCCCGTCATGAGACACTGGTAAAAGCTACACTGCTAAGCACTGGTAAATGCCAACTCGACAAACATTGGTAAATTTCAAAATCCTTGGTAAACATCTCATTTAGAAGTCTTAGGAAGAGAGAAGTAATTCCGTTAGTTGTGATTAATTATAGATCTACTCTGGCACAGAATTTCAATGCCAATTCTGACTATGATATGAAATATCATCTCTTGGCATACACATAAATTTACATAAAGAAAAATTAGTAAACACCTTGAATTTCAAAATATTAACAAGTAGAACTACAATTGCTTTCATTGAAATGGCTGGATTCAGCGTTAAGTAATCCGAAAATAACAAAAGAGCATTAATCATTTTCTAAACAGATACATGGAATTAATGGGGGTGGGGATTGCTCAAAATTGATTATTCCATTTTAAAGAGGCACACGGAATGTAGGTAATTATTTGCTTTAAAGCAAAATGTTACACAAGGTCGTTTTTAATGTCAGAGAAAACCAGCTCCCCAAAAAGGGACACTTTGGAAGTAGGTAAAAATAAAAATGGCCGTAGTATAGAAAGGTATCTCCCTCCATTGACTAAGGACAAATTGACTTGAGTGTAGCATCAGACCAGATACTACACTCTGATTCTGGCCGGAATTTATGTGGAGCCATCGCTCGGAATTGATACATCTATTTTAAACCGATCCATCAAATGCATGTGGGGTTATTGCTAGGAATTGATTTACCTATTTTAAAGGAACACACGGAATTTGTGCGGAGGCCATTGTTTGGAATTCATCCATCCATTTCAAATAGAGATATAAAATTTATGTGGGTTTATCGCTCGGAATTAACTCAACCTTTCAAACAGACATACGGAATTCATGTAGGACCATCACTTGGAATTAATTCAACCATTTCAAACATACATAAATTTCGTCGTTATCGTTATTGATATGGATTAGTGTTAAAAAATGTAAAATTGTTCTAAGTTATTTTTGTTTAACTGATTAGTGGGCAGATGGGTTGAAGGGCGCTTAAATATGATATTTTAATTTGTCCATATTTCGTACATATTATTATAGAGTTGTAGCAACCCGCCCCCCCCCCCAATGAACTATACTCTCTGGCGGATCAATGCTTCCCTGTAAGTTCTTCGGCCATAGACTGGCCAATCGACAGGCAGGGCGCATTGATCCTGCTGTCCCCAAAAAGAGTGCAGGGGACATCCAACAGTCAGCACCGAGCCGCGAGCGAAGACACACCTTCCTCTCCTCCTCGCCCAGCACCGACAGTCCGACGTGGACCTGACTCAAGAACTTCGAGCTCCACCACTATTATCCCGTGGAATAAAGACTTGCAAAGGTTCAATGTTAAAAGGAGTTTGTCGTCTTTTTGTCAAGGGTTCTAAAAGATAAATAATTAGCTGGGGTACAACTACCCCACTAAAGAGTCGTGATTTCAAAAGTGAAAAAAAAAGTATTTAAATGCCATCAGCTAGAATCGAAACCAAAACTGTAGTATTCAAAGCTGATGACGTTACCACTGTATCAACGTGATACGCATATAAACTGATCAAAAATAAACTAAGATGCTGTACAAAATGTTTAACGATTTTTTCAATTTTGACCCATTTTTGACCCCTTAACAATTTTAACTGGCTAAGGATCTATAAAAGAATGGCCCGTCAAAAATCCAATCATGTGAGGTCCATAGCGCCACTCTGCAATTTTTAGCTTTGGAGGAGATAGTTTGAAAATATGGAGACACAGACGGACGGGCAGATATATAGCCGTTTATATATTAGATTTAAAAGTTTTGTTTAAATGTTTCAGAATTTGGAGATGAGGATAATTTGTACTATTTAGACTACTGTTCTCATCTTGGCCGTGGCATAACGGTTAAATATGTTAATAATCACTTCTAAGTGACAAACTTGTGGAGTTTACATCTCAATCTTTATTACAGGTATCAATAATTAAGAATAGCATAAAAATGAACAGTTTGATTCGGTCATGGCTGACTGAACCAGAAGAACCGTGGATCAAATTGCAAAGTGTTTGATTTGCTATTCCGTACATGTTCCCGAGTTTGCCATACATATTCCCAAGTTCTAAAAGATGCGCCTGAAGAAGGTTGGAGGTTACATCGGCTGAAACATTGTTAAAATTGTAACCAAGATGAGAATTATAGTTCAAATAATGCAAGCTGTGTTTTTTTTTTTTTAATCATTTTTTTTTTTTTTTTTCCAGAGTCACTAAAAGTATCTCGAAATGCTGAAAATTATAATTTCCTCAAAGGCAGTGGCTGTGTTCAAGTAGATACTATCGATGATAAAGAAAATTTCTATGCAGTCAGGGTAAGAATTCTTAATCTCCTCTCATTTGTGTTCTTCACATGTATAAAAATAATAGTAACTAGCAGGACCTGTGGAAATTCCATAGGGGACTCATTTATATGTAATATATTGATGTTGGCATTCTGTAGATGTTCAATATAAATGGAGACGCTATGATATTATTGTAGCTTTTTTGTTAAAACTGCAAAAGTATTTATTTAAGCTAGCACGAACGCCCGGTAAAGCCCGGTCGTAAAGTATGCTTAAATATATCTTAATTCTTGCAGATTTCGTATATATTATTATAGAGTTAATGTTATATCGATTTATATATGTTATAAAGTTGCGATTTGAAAAATAAAAAAATATATATATATCTATATGACTTGGGTGCATTAGTTTGAATCGAAACCGAAATAAAAACTTATGAAAAAAATATGTAACTTGAGTTTCTTTAGCTATAATAAAAATCGAAACTGAAACCAAAATTTAGGAAGAATTCTTGAGAAAATTATTTATAAAGAAAATAGATGACTTAGGTGCCATCAGTTGTAATCGAAACCAAAAACGAAACTTATGAAGAATTCTTGGTAAAATTATTTATGACAAGAAATGGAAGTACATAACAATTAAACGGCCCGGATGTAACACACACACTATCGTATTAACATATAGACTAGCAGGACCCGTGGAAATTCCATGGTAGTTGAATATTTTTAAAAACAAATTATAAATAAAATTAATAAAAAAATAAAATAAAACAAATAACGACGAATTTAAAACAAATTTTAGCAAATTCTTTTTTAACCTTTTAAAACCAAAAAGAATTGATTTTAAAAAATTCATTTTTTTTTCTATGAAAATTCAACACAAAACACGTTTTGTTTTGGGTTTTTTCTGAATAATTTTTTATATGAATTATAAAGAAACAGATGTCAATTCACTTGCACATTTTTTTTTAAATATAAAAAGAAACTATAATAATAACAAAAATATTTACAGTCTCTACTCAGCATGATTTTTTTTTTAATTATAAAATAAAATAGTCAAGTTGAAACCGTAAACAGACAGTCATGTTTTGGGGGGGATTTTGGAAGAGGAAATGGTTTAAATGGATTTTAACTGATAAAGAGCGACTATAAAGGGATGTAATTCGTTTCTCATTAATTAATGTTTTTGATGATGATGTTTTATGTGACACGGACAAGTAAATTAATAAAAACGTCATTAAATAAAACTGAAATTATGTTAAGAACAAGAAGAAGAAACCCATTTGAATTTAGACGGACTGGCATGCTGTGTGTGTGTGTGTGTGTGTGTGTGTGTGTGTGTGTGTGTGTGTGCTTATTCAGATTGGCACTTTTACCGATAAACAAAAATGAAGAAAAACTTTTATATTGTACCTATTTGTCACGGAATGAAGATTGCACATTCCAAAAATCACAAAAATTGATGTAGATATTTTTTATTTATTTGCCGTTTTTCTTTTACCGATAAGTAACAGATGAGGCCATATTTCTATAGAGAACATAATAAGGGGAGGTAATCAGTGATTATTTTAACGATTACCACGTGCATTAGGGTTGTCTGCTCTTGTCCACCGATTCCTTGATTTCACTTTTTTTCACCCTCTTCGAAACAGAGTAAACTTTGATTTTCTTGAATAAAAAAAAAACTACTTGATCAAATTACGTGATTTTTGGAATTTTGCACTTTCTTCTGATGAGTGATACGTACATCATACAAACATTTTTGTATTTTCTTTAATTTAAAATCTCGCGATAAGTGCCAATCTGAATAAGCACTCCTTTTTCAGAGTGACAGGTCGAGATTTGAGGGAATTAAATAATTTATTGATATATTTACTTTTCATTGTCAATTATTTTAAAGTAGATATTTGGTTCACTTTTGCTTCCCTCCCTTTGTTCTTTAGTCCGCATATTTCAGGAGCGATGTTTCTGACAAAGAGGAGAGAATTGCTGTTCTCTGGGTCAGAATCTATCCCATCTAATACTTATCGTTCACAAGTTTTTGACTTTTAAGTCGTATTTTTTGCCTTGTTGTTAGCGATTTCCATTAAAAGAAAAATTACTATTAGGTTGGTGTAAAAATAATGTCCTTTTTTGACATGAAGTTGAACGTCAAAAAAAAAACGACATTATTTTTTCACCAACATAATATTAAAAAACAAACACTATAAAAAAAATTACTATCAGGTTGGTGTAAAAATAATGTCCTTTTTGACATGAAGTTGAACGTCAAAAAAAAAACGACATTATTTTTTCACCAACATAATATTAAAAAACAAACACTATAAAAGAAAAATTACTATTAGGTTGGTGTAAAAATAATGTCCTTTTTTGACATGAAGTTGAACGTCAAAAAAAAAAACGACATTATTTTTTCACCAACATAATATTAAAAAACAAACACTATAAAAAAAAAATTACTATTAGGTTGGTGTCAAAATAATGTCCTTTTTTGACATGAAGTTGAACGGCAAAAAAAAACATTATTTTTTCACCAACATAATATTTAAAAAACAAACACTATAAAAAATTACTGCTTTTAAAAAGTAAACAAATATTTTTTTTTAACTTATTGGAACATTTTAGTTTATTTTACATTTGACTTGTGTATATTTTTTTTTCAATATTTCCCCTAAGTCTGCAAAAAAAAACAATTATTTATTTTATACAAAAATGTTTTAGTGAAAAAAGAAAGAAAACAATACGAGCAATTTGTCGTGCCTAAATTTGTTGTGCCTAAATATCACACGAATACAGAATCAGCAGGAGTCATTTGCCGTGTCTAAATCTATATATCTATAAAAGAGAGTGTGTGTGTGTGTGTGTGTGTGTGTGTGTGTGTGTGTGTGTGTGTGTGTGTGTGTGTGTGTGTGTGTGTGTGTGAGAGAGAGAGAGGACATTTCTCAACCTATATATTCAACGAATTTTTATCTATAGACTTGAAATTTCAAATACAAAGTATTCAGGTATGTGGAAAACTTTTTAATCGATTTTCATCTGGAAAATTGGACTGCTAAGGGTTCAAAAGTGAAAAATTGGTGCTTTGGGGGTCATTGGAGTGTTATCTGTTTGTTAGCTCTTCACGATGTTTAATAATATTTTTTTAAAGACCATGGCAACCTAGGCTAATGGTTATCATACTTGACTCACTGTCTTCAGGTTTTGGTTTCAATCTCAGCCCGCGTTTTTTTTGTTGTTTTTTTTTTTTACATGAAATGGATTGTTTAGAAAAAAACATAATACTCACATGCACATGTCTCGGGTTCTTCCGTCTTTTTTTTTTCTTCATTTTTTTTTTTAAGGAATTTAACGCCGAATACATCTAGTAAATCTATAAAAGTGAGGTTGTGTGTGCGTGTGAGGACACTTCTCAACCTATAGACTCAACACTTTTTTATCTACAGACTTGAAATTTGGTATATACGATATTCAAACATGTGGAAAACTTTTTAATCTGTTTTCATCCGGAAAAAAAGGCTGCTAAGCGGTCAAATTTAAAAAAAAAAAAAAAAAAGAAAATGGTACATTGGGGGTCATCGAATTTTTATCTGCTCGTCAGCTGTTTCAAGAATGCGCATATGTGAATCGTTCACGTGACATCTTACTTATGTTAAGAATAAGTAGGTTTTAAAACACTTCAAGATGGTATCAAGCTGGCCTAGTGGTTATCGTACTTGCCTCACTGTCTTTAGATTTTGGTTTCGATCTCAGCTCGAGTATTTATTTACTTACAAAATGTGAATTGTTTAGAAAAAACATAATACTCGCATGCACATGTCTCAGTTTTTGTATGAATTAAAATATAACATTTATGTGTATTTTATGACCGAGCAACGCCAGGCGGCCTATTAGTTTTATATAAGGGAATCTATTCGTTCAATATCTAATGAATTATCATATGACATTTTTTTTTTAATTATTTTTTTAATTATTTTATTTATTTATTTATTTTTGCTTTTTATTTATTTTTATTTATTTATTTATTTTTTTCAGAGTGGCATGGAAATAATAGGATTCCAAGTTCATGAAATATTTGCCGTCTTTCAGTTGGTGGCCAGCGTTTTAAAGTTTGGTAATTTAGAATTCCATCACAGAAGTAATTTGGACGGAACCAATGGCTGCGTGTTGATGAATGAATACGGTCAGTAAGAACAACATAGATTTCGTTTTTTTTTTGTGCCATTGTTATTTTTTAACATTTCTTGCAATAATCAGTTTTTAAGTAAAGTACCTGACTACTGATGCGATTCTCTACCTAAATAAGAGTCGGATAGGTCAAGTGTTATGAGATAAATTGATCTACCCACTTCAAGAATAATGAACTTACCCAGTTACATCCAAACATCGATGCAATGACCTGCTGCGCCATTCATTTGACGTTGAGATGGCAGACATATGCCAGTTGAAGTGGCAACCGAAACTGGGTCATTTCAGTGTCCTTTAATCTGGTGGACTGATGCATTCGTTCTATTGGATTTATAAAATTATTTTTATATAATGGCTTGAATTCAAGTTTTAAATGAAAAAGTCAAGTATCATGGTTCAATTGTGCTTTAAGCAGAAACGTTAATTTCGAATGGGTCCTTGTCATATCAAAGAACCTACTGATAATTTTATATACCGGGTTGTGTGGTAATAAGACTTCAAAAATGCACTTGTGATGTTAGGCTGTATAAGGTGTTAACTTTGATCAAAATCGCCTGTTCCTTTTTTTATCGGATTTTTTCAATACAAAACCTATTTAGTAACACTGCCAGATATATGAAATACATTTGTGTAAAATTTTATAAAAATCGGCCCCGCCGTTTTGGAATCCATAGTGAACAAACTCACACACACAGAGTTTCTTTTGAAGATTTACAGCAAGAACATGTCTTTTTACCACAACTACAAATTTCTTTTCTTCTCTGCGTATAACATCAAACAGAATTTTCCATGAACAAAGTTTTTTTCTGAGAGCTTCCCATCTATGGAATACATTACATCAAGATTGCTTCCCTGAGGGCTACAACATGATCATCTTCAAATCCATTGTCAGTAAACATTCATAAACCGTTCTCATAAGCCATTGAATTTTATTCATTCCATTATTTTCGATCCTTTCATAATATTAATAATCATTCAACTAACATTGCATCAGTCCTTATCCTTTAATGGATTTAAGCCTTGATAAGGAATGCCTCGTCAGTAATATATATATATATATATATATATATATATATATATATATATATATATATATATATAAACTTTGAATAGACAGACAAAACTGTCTTTGGAACACGTTAAGATGCAAACATTTTATTAAAAGGACAAAAATCTTTTTCTTTCTTTGTTATTCTTTTCTTTTTTTCTTTTTCTGAAGTTGAAACATTTCTTAATTTTGGACCATATCAGATCCATTATCAGAGAACGAAATTTTAATAAATGTTTTGCATCTTAACGCGTTACCAAAAACAGTTTTGTCTGTTTATTCAAAGTTTTTTAATTTTTCAAGAGCTTTAATACACACACATATATATATATATATATATATATATATATATATATATATATATATATATGTGTGTGTGTGTGTGCAGTCATCCACATACAATCCTGTTTCATTGTATCACAACTCATCAGTGTGGCTAGACTAGCACCTTTCCCAAGCCAAGGATTGAACCTAGAAGCATCACATTGAGAGTCAGCAGTTCTACCCACCGACCCACGGGTGCAGCGCCTGTAAATGACTTCAACAAATGTCCATTTCAAACAAGCATTCGTCCACCACTTTTATAGTGCTCAAGCTATTTGTCTTGGTTTACAAACAAACAGCGAGCCTCGCATTTGCGACCAATTATATGTATATATATATATATATATTTATATTAGATTACCCGCGACCCGTTGGGTCAGTATGTTATATTAGCTATGGAATTAATGTATGCACATGACACTTGTGACGTAAAGAAAATAGTTTTTTTGTGACAAAACAAAAACATTATGAAAGTATATTAAAATGAAAAAAGAATATAGATAAATTTCTATGAGTCGTTCTGTTTATAATTGTTTATTTTTGAAAAAAAAAAAACTTACAGCCATTGAATCATAAGTGGTTTGCCATACTTATAGGTAAATGTGCACTGAACAGATACCATAATACTTAAAGTTAAATTCAAATTTTGATATATCTTTTAATTTAAATGCGAAAAAAAAAACAATTGGGACGCTGAAAACGTACACAATAAAACAATACATTTTATTGTCGCATTGATTATTTATTTGTAATGCAAATTAACAAAAAATATTTTCGGGTTTATTTATTTATGTTGGTAGTGTAAAAGAAAATGCATGAATGTTTTTTTAAGAAAGGTGTATCAAAAGATAGAGAATAATTTTTTTAAAAAATGAAGGCGGTGTGTAAATCGCCGTTGTAAAATGCTCTTATGGTTGTCAGCAGGTTAAAGTAGATTTATTTGTAAGAAAATTGCGTTAAAATAACTTAAATGTAATACGGAAATAAAAGATGTAAAAAAAATGCAGAAAGTATTAACAATTGTTTATTTGGATAATTTAAATGCGAAAAAAAAAACAATTGGGACGCTGAAAACGTACACAGTAAAACAATATGTTTTATTATCACGTTGATTATTTGTTTATGTACGCATGTGCAACCGGAAGTCGTAAACCAGATGTTGGGTTACAACACCCGTTATAAGGTCATTTGAGTTTTATAATTCTATATATATATATATATATATATATATATATATATATATATATATATTTTTATATTCATAATTATTATCTACTCAGGGTAATTTAATGGATCCGCCTGACTTTCTCAACATCAGCTCGATCTAACCTCCATCGCACATACTGGGTCTTCATAGATGCACTGTGAGTTTTCTGCTAGTTGCTAGATGTAGGTTCTGGGTGGTCTCCCCAGTGAGCTACATCCCTGTTTTGGCATTCACAATAGAACATCGGTGATGACTTCATATTTAGCCTTCCAACAGCACCCAACAAATCCGGTTTCTCCTCTCTCTGGTCAAAACTGAGATCTGAGGAAAGTGCCCATAGAAATAATCTCTTGTTGATTTCTGCCTCTAACAGATGTTAAAAGCAATTCTCAGCATAGCTTATCTGCACCCCATCAATTTTCTTCTTCACTTTTGTGAAAATCCAGGTGTTACATAATAATAATAGTCATCCGTCAGAACGACAAAGACCATCTGATCATCCTAGGGATAATGGTTGATACATGTTGGGAGTTTGTTTAAAGTGAAGATGACCAACTTCTTTTAGCGATTATTTCATTTTTGATAGTCAATCATGTTATGTACTTTTCTTCCGGCCAGGTGTGTGCCTATATCAAGTGCACCTACTTCTATCAAATGACCTTTTTGATACATCCAACCTAGTTATTTAGCAATTTGATTTGAAAGTCCTTCTTTTTTTTAAATTAAGTGATGCACACTAGATGGAATTTAGTACACAAATTTCAAATACTGTGTACTTTACAAATGAGTTACTTCATCGTGAGATACTGTCTCCAGGAAATGTTCAGAGCAGTTCTTATCATTCTACTGTACACACCATCAGTTTTCTTCTCCAATGTTTTGGTCAAAGAAAACCTTTATTTGTTTTGCTCAAAAAACAGGACGTCATGTCATATTGTGATTGTCGACTTGTTTTGTATACGGGTTAGACCTATTGTCCCTGCTTGTCACCCATCTTTCGTCCAACCCTCAGGACGGTTCCGTTTTACAAACCTGGGCTACCCTGACATATACTAATGTGACCCTTACCAAAATTCACACTAGCTACATTGCTATTTACCAGAATAGGGTCACAAATATACAAGATTAGTCTAAATATCATTTAATTTAGTTTAATTGTCTCAAATCCACGGTTGATCTTTTTTTTTACCCTGGCTCGATCTTTACTTTCATCTTTAACTATCCAGTTGTCTGTCTGATCTGAAGGTGACTATAAAGTTGCTCCGTCGTGAAATGCTGTCTCCAGTAGATGTTAAAAGCAGTTTTTAGCATTCTGGTGTATGCACCATCAATTTTTTGGTGAAACTCAAGTGCGATTTTTATGCAGAACAGATATCTTGGAAGATATTCTACCATCTGTTTAAAACCTAGAATTGGTCATAAACTTATTTATTTATTAGAATTTGGCATAAACTTATTTATTTATTAGAATTTGGCATAAACTTATTTATTTATTTAGAATTTGTCATAAACTTATTTATTTATAATTTGTCATAAACTTATTTATTTACTTAGAATTTGTCATAAACTTATTTATTTAGAATTTTTCATAAACTTATTTATTTATTTAGAATTTGTCATAAACTTATTTATTTATTTATAATTTCTCATAAACGTATTTATTTATTACGAATTTCGCACAAACTATTTTATTTAGAATTTGTCATAAACTTATTTATTTATTTAGAATTTGTCATAAACTTCTTTATTTATTTAGAATTTGTCATAAACTGATTTATTTACTTAGAATTTTTAATAAACTTATTTATTTATTTAGAATTTGTCATAAACTTATTTATTTACTTAGAATTTGTCATAAACATTTATTTATTTAGAATTTTGCATAAACTTATTTATTAATTTATTTAGAATTTATCATAAACTTATTTATTTATAATTTGTCATAAACTTCTTTATTTATTTAGAATTTGTCATAAACTTATTTATTTACTTAGAATTTGTCATAAATTTATTTATTTATTTAGAATTTTTAATAAACTTATTTATCTATTTAGAATTTGGCATAAACTTATTAAGAAATGTTCAGAAACTAATTTATTTAGAAATTGTCATAAACTTATTTATTTATCAAGAATTTAACACAAACTTATTTATTTATCAAGAATTTAACACAAACTTATTTATTTATCAAGAATTTAACACACTTATTTATTTATCAAGAATTTAACACAAACTTACTTATTTATTTATTTAGAATTTGGCATAAACTTCATAAAGTTCAGTCATTATAACAATGCGGTTTTCAGTCCCGTCTGATCCATTCAGTCGGAATAAAAAAAATAGGAGGCATTACTTCCTCACCCCCCACCCCCGTACTTGATAATGACCTCGAGAAAAGTTCTTTAATTTATTGTTTCACATGTCAGTGAGATTCTGGCTATTTCTGATGACATGTTTCTTTTTTTTTTTTTTTTTTTTTTTTTTTTATCAGGACTGATAATTCCTATTATTTGGGTTAATTGGACTATTGTTCTTATCTTGAATGTTATCCATGAAACGTTTCGGCCGATATGACCTCTGACATTCTCCACGTGCTTGCGCAATCTCTGGTTTTGTAACAGAGTGCGGACACGCATATGCAAACGCTTACAGAATGCGAAATGACGTCACTGCAAAGAAAAAGACTATAAAAAGAGAGAGCATGTTAGAGAGGCGATCATGCTTGAGACATGGTGACGTCACAGCCATAACGAGAAGTCACGCACGGCAGGAGAATTAGAAAATAAATGTCGCTGTTACACAAAAAAAAAGAGTCAAGTTATTTCTTGTCCTATGTTCCTTGTGACGTAGACTGCATACAACGTGTGGGTCCCTGTGTAAATGCGTGTTTAACGTTACAGATGTAATCTTCAACTTTCTTCAGGTGTGTCTTGTCAAACTCTGGAATCTGCATGGAATTTTGAACAGACCCCTTTATTTAATGCACGGGTGTAGCATGGTCTCGTTCCGTCAACCATGACTGAGTAAAAGTCCTAAGTAATTCGCAGTTGTGTTTTTAGTATCACCTGCTATGAGGATTGAACTTCAATTTAATTATATTAAGTTACATTTTTCTTTTCTTTTCTTTTTTTTTTTGTCCACGTAGCTCTAAAAAGTCAGTAATATGCTCCCAAGACTGCAGCAAAAAAATTCCTAAACTGTGACAGCAAAACCTCAGATTTCAGCAAGGTACACCTGAAGAAGGTTGGAGGTTATATTGATTGAAACGTTATAAAAATAACGCTCAAGATGAGAACAATTGTTTGAATAATACAAAAAATTGCCAATTTTAATCTAAAAAAGTTTTTAGGTTTTATTTGAAGTTTTAAATCCAAGGTCGTTTATTTATTTATCTTTATTTATTTTATTTATTTATTTATTATTTATTTAATTATTTATTTATTTTTGTTGTGGTTCCAGAAGCTCAAGAAATAGCAGATCTGATTGGTTGTTCTGCAGAGGACTTACAAGCAGCCCTGACCCAGAAAACGGTAGAAGCCCGCGGTGAAAAGCTGAAGACAGACTTGAGTACAGCTGATGTAAGTGCCGTTTAATAACTTTCTGATCCCGGAGTTATCTGCCCTTGACTAATAGTAAGTTTTGAATATAACAGTGACAAGAAGCACTGCCGGAATTCTATTTTAAATTTGGATTTATCCGAATGATTGCAAGCCTGGCATGGAGTAGTTAATGACAACAGGTAGCGTTGTTAGTAAGTTTACATGTCATTATTCAGAGGTTTGTTTAAAATATAAAAGATAAATTTACAATAATAAGATAATAGAGAATATTATTCTCATAACATTTCTTTTTATTTAAGCGCTGACCATCGTCTGGTCAAACTCAGAAATCTTTCTGTCGAATTCAGGAATCTGCACAGAATTTAAAATGGAGCTTTTTATTCAATCCATGAGAGTAACAGGCTCTCGGTCCATCAGCCATGACTGGGTAGAAGGCTTAGGTAATTTGCAATTGCAATTTTTGTATTACCCACACTGAGGATTGAACCTTTAACCTCCAAAAGAATGTCACTATGAACTGAATTTTACTTAGTATTTCGTCTCTTATGCCCGTGGACCAGTGGCGTAATGGATAAAGTACTAAGTAATGAAAGCATGCTACTCTTGAGATTAAATAAAGTGTCATGTTTGAAATTCCATGCAAATTCCAAAGCTAGAGATTGAATAAGAAATAAATGTACATCCATTCAAACATTATTTTTACTAAAATGCATATTTTAATATTTTAGTTTCTGATATGACTTGTGCCAGTTGGCACAGTTTAATATTCAAATTTAAAATCGTTAAATACAATTTAGGCGTGCAGTGCAATTGATTGTTTCGGCGCGTTAAAAAAATGAAAAATGACACCTACGCAAATTCCGGCGTGACCTTTATATACCAAAGGTGCGGACGTAGTTGAAAGCACCCCATGTGATGTCTTCCGTCCAATGGAATTCCTCCTAGGACATATTTTAAAACTGATTTTCTAGAGCTCGTTTGGAGCCGATCAAATCATATATAAACATGCACAAACACAAAATCTATCTCTTTAGTCTCTTAGCCTTTCGAGCATTCTTTCGTCTCTTTAAACTCTTCCGACTCATTCAACGCTTTCTCATTAGGACTTGTCACGCGTGCAAACATCAATTATTTCATTTCCACTGCTCCGCGCATTAATACTCTCTTTTAACAGACGAACATTAATATTGTCTCTGTTACATATTTGAACATTCAAAGAACACAAAAAAAGAGACTCTCCATCTTTCATATGAACTCAAAAAAAAGAACTCTGAAATATTGAGAACTATGTTTTGCTTGTTATTGTTTGTTATTTCTATTCCGGAAATAAACCTCCGTTTGTGTTGCACATAAGATTTCTTATTTTTATTTTTATTATTTGTGGAGGAAGTCAGTTCCCAAAAAAAAAGGCCAGGCGACCCCCACAAGTTGGTGACCCGACGCAGAAATCATATGCTCAACGGAATCTTATAAGCTATTAAACAACCATGACTCAGCGGCAAAAGCGACAATTTTTTTTCGACCACAGTTTCAAGCTCCGCGTCCTCGGAAAAAGTCAGTTGACAGTTTAAAGGCTTTGAAATCACTTTCGACCGATCGAATCCATGAAAATCTGAGGCACCGCAAAGTAAACTCAGCACAAGCACAGCAGAAACAGAGGTGCGACGACGATATATCGGGACTAAAAATGATGGTCGAAAATCTCACTCGACAAGTGCGGGAATTAATGCAAATAAACCATCGTTACTCATTTAATAAATGATCGAACTACCGAAAACGAAGTCTTAGTAGAGGTCGAAGCAACACACGGGAACGAGCGAACGAAATCTGTTTTTACCACAAAAAATTCGGCACACAAGCTCGGTATTGCACTTATCCTTGTTCTTTTAAAAACAAGAATCAGGGAAACGATTATTCCGGCCAGTAGAGACGACGACTGTCGCTGGATTTTCCACTAAAGGTCGTCTATTTTATATTCGTGATAATAATCACGGATATAACTTCTTAATAGACACTGGAGCTGAAATCAGCGTGATACCACCTCTACGTAAACAAAAAGCTATTCCACAGCCTTACCACCTCCAAGCAGCTAATGGCACACAAATACCGACATACGGTGAAAAATATTTAGACGTCAATCTCGGCCTGCGCCGCACATTTCCGTGGATTTTTACCATAGCCAACGTGACGACACCAATATTAGGAGCAGATTTCCTAGCACGGTTTAATCTATCGGTAGACATGACTAGTCGCACACTGACTGATAACCAAACAAAAATCGCAATTAAAGGTATCACCACAAGATACCAGTCTACTGGGATTCGTTCTGCCTTACCTGAAGAGACGTACATTCGTCGGCTGTTTCAAAAATACCCACAACTTACTCAGCCATTCAAAGTCACGGATAATATTAAACATAATGCAAAGCATTATATTAAAACGAATAGACAACCCGTCTACGCCATCCCCAGACGTCTGAAGCCGGATAAGTACAAGATCGCAAAAGACGAATTTCAACGCATGTTGCAACAGGGAATTATCCGACCTTCCAAAAGTGCGTGGTCATCTCCTCTACACATGGTACAGAAAGCAGACGCGACAACATGGCGTCCATGCGGCGATTTCAGGAGATTAAATGCACAAACTGTACCGGATAGATACTCTATCCCACACATTCACGATTTTGCAATCGGACTGCAAAATGCCACGGTATTTTCCAAACTGGATTTAGTAAAAGCGTATTACCAAATACCGGTGGCGGATGAAGATATCCACAAAACAGCACTGACCACACCATTTGGACTTTACGAATTCGTCAGAATGCCATTCGGAATTAGGAACGCTTGTCGAACCTTCCAAAGGTTAATAGACGAGGTTTTTAGGGACCTTCCATTCGTATTCGCTTACGTGGACGATGTCCTAATTGCTAGTAGAAACCTCGACGAACATAAACAACACTTGGAACAAGTTTTTCAAAAACTGTCCCATTACGGTTTAAAAATGAACTTGGACAAATGTATTTTCAGTCAGCAAGAAGTAAACTTCCTTGGACATTCAATTGATAAGGATGGTATATCATCATTACCCGAAACGGATTTTCCACAACCTACGTCTGTTAGACAAGTTCGTCGCTTCATAGGTATAATTAATTATTACAGACAATTTTTACCCAACTGTTCCACAATCCTTGCACCGTTAACGTCATTATTGAAGAACAAAACGAAAAACCAACAATTAAAACTGGAAGGATCAGCTTTAAAAGCTTTCCATCAAGCTAAAACTGCCTTGGTCAATTTCACAAAATTGAATTATATTAAGGACAGCGAAGAATCGAAGCTTACACTTACAACAGACGCGTCAGACATAGCTGTAGGAGCAGTTATACATCAACTGACAGGGGATACAATGACCCCTATATCGTTTTTCTCAGCCAAACTGAGCAAGACACAGACAAAGTACAGTACCTTTTCAAGGGAGCTATTAGCAATTTATTTGTCAATTAAACATTTTAGACATCTGTTAGAAGGAAGAAACTTCTGTATTTACACTGACCATAAACCGTTAACATATGCACTGCATACGCATGTAGATAAATATGGTCCAAGAGAAATCAGACATCTTGATTATATTGCCCAATATTCCACAGACATCAGATACGTCAAGGGACAAGAAAACATCGTGGCGGACGCATTATCACGAGCTGCAATAACTTCACTAAATTCCAGTTCGTTAACTATGGAATTAATTGCACAAGAACAAAAGACGGACAAGACACTCACTGACGTACAACAGAAAACGTCTTTGCAACTGAAGGAAATGGCCGTATCTTTTAGTGTAACAACACTTTATTGTGATACAGCAAAAGAACAACCGCGTCCATACATACCGCCAAGCATCAGACGACATGTTTTTCTACATTTTCACAATATGTCGCATCCAGGCAAACGAGCCACCGTAAAAATAATAACAGACCGCTTTGTTTGGCCGAATATGAATGCAGATATTCGAAATTGGACCGAGACGTGTGTATCCTGTCAGAAAAATAAAATACACAGGCACACGAAGTCACCGCTGGGCACTTTCAGTGCGCCTGATGCCAGGTTCACCAATATCCATGTTGACTTGGTGGGGCCATTACCGCCCTCAAAAGGACACACCCACATTCTCACCATAGTCGATAGGTTCAGCAGATGGCCAACAGCCATACCCGTGAAAGACATATCGGCGGCGACAGTAGCTGGAACAATACTAAAAGACTGGATAGCAATTTTTGGAGTACCGTCAATACTCACAACGGACAGAGGCTCGCAATTTCAATCGAAACTCTTCGCAGAGTTCAACCAATTGTTGGGAACAACCCACATAAAGACTACTGCTTATCACCCTTGCTCAAACGGCCTCGTCGAACGCTTTCACAGACAGCTAAAAACTTCTTTGGCTACGAGTCTTAACAACGCGGACTGGTCAGATAATTTACCATTAATCCTATTAATGATCCGAAACACAATAAAAGAAGACTTACAAAGCACACCAGCGGAGCTAGTTTTTGGATCCGTAGTCACACTATCTGGACAGTATTTTAATGCATACACAGATATTTCACCCACGGCTACATTTGTGACGGAATTAAAGAACAAAATGTCTTCTCTCAAATTTACCCCCACCAGGAGGGCTGACAAACAAACATATATACCGAACGACCTTCACACATGCAAATTTGTGTTTATCAGGAATGATACGATCAAAAAGCCATTTTGTCCAAATTACACTGGACCATACCAAGTTTTGGACAGAAGTGAAAAATATTTTACTGTCCAACGGAAAGACAGGAAAGACAACATCGCAATCGACCGAATTAAACCAGCATACATTGAGGAATACCCTCAGACAATTTCCCCACCAGAACAAATTCCCTTAGAACATGGGAGTCCAGCAGAAAATGACGAGGACACCAAACCCACGACAAAAACGGGTAGGAAAGTCCACTGGCCGAAACATTTCAAGGAATACATTACATATTGAAAAAAACTTTTTTTTTTCCAATCTGGGGGGAGTATTTGTGCCAGTTGGCACAGTTTAATATTCAAATTTAAAATCGTTAAATACAATTTAGGCGCGCAGTGCAATTGATTGTTTCGGCGCGTTAAAAAAATGAAAAATGACACCCACGCAAATTCTGGTGTGACCTTTATATACCAAAGGTGCGGACGTAGTTGAAAGCACCCCATGTGATGTCTTCCGTCCAATGGAATTCCTCCTAGGACATATTTTAAAACTGATTTTCTAGAGCTCGTGTGGAGCTGATCAAATCATATATAAACATGCACAAACACAAAATCTATCTCTTTAGTCTCTTAGCCTTTCGAGCATTCTTTCGTCTCTTTAAACTCTTCCGACTCGTTCAACGCTTTCTCATTAGGACTTGCCACGCGTGCAAACATCAATTATTTCATTTCCACTGCTCCGCGCATTAATACTCTCTTTTAACAGACGAACATTAATATTGTCTCTGTTACATATTTGAATATTCAAAGAACACAAAAAAAGAGACTCTCCATCTTTCATATGAACTCAAAAAAAAGAACTCTGAAATATTGAGAACTATGTTTTGCTTGTTATTGTTTGTTATTTCTATTCCGGAAATAAACCTCCATTTGTGTTGCACATAAGATTTCTTATTTTTATTTTTATTATTTGTGGAGGAAGTCAGTTCCCAAAAAAAAGGCCAGGCGACCCCCACAGACTGAACAGAGGATTGAACTCTTAGATACAACTTGAAAAAACAACAGCAACATAATAATAATAATAATAATAATAATAATAATAATAATAATAGTAATAATAATGATTTTCCTTGGACCAAAGAAGGCAGAGTTATCGCCCTTGAGAAGAAAGTAGGCCATGACAGTTTGGGAGGTAAACAAAATGCGTCTTCACCACAGACTTTAATCATTACGCACCCAACGACTACTACATTACTATTTGTTATGTAAGTTGTTAAATAAATGTGTTAAAGGTTATACTTCATCCATTGATCGTTTTTGAGTGGTTATTAAATTTGATCACATATAAAGATGTAACA
>NC_136516.1:76476845-76481845 GCF_053919585.1 Euprymna scolopes | reverse complement strand
ACATCCACCCCTGCTTTGTGTTTAATCCATAGTAATTGATTTGATCCGTTTTCTCTTTTTTAATATAGGCTGCCTATGCCAGGGATGCTTTATGTAAAGCCATATACAGCCGGATGTTCTCATGGCTTGTCCAAAGAATAAATGATGGAATTCGGGTAAGTTTTATCGTTATAAATTCTTCGAAAAATATGCCTTTTTGCTGATCATTTATATGTGTCTTCGAAAATCATTTGAGATCTATATTTCCCTCTGGTGACCTTTGGAAATTTATACCGTTCTCTGGTGATCATTGGAAATTTATATGGTTCTCTGATGATCATTGGAAATTTATACGGTTTTCTGGTGATCATTGGAAATTTATATGGTTTTCTGGTGACCATTGGAAATTTATATGGTTTTCTGGTGACCATTGAAAATTTATACGGTTTTCTGGTGACCATTGGAAATTTATACGGTTCTTTGGTGATCATTGGAAATTTATATGATTCTCTGATGATCATTGGAAATTCATACGGTTTTCTGGTGACCATTGGAAATTCATACGGTTTTCTGGTGACCATTGGAAATTTATACGGTTCTCTGGTGACCATTGGAAATTTATATGGTTCTCTGATGATCATTGGAAATTTATATGGTTCTCTGATGATCATTGGAAATTTATATGGTTCTCTGGTGATCATTGGAAATTTATACGGTTTTCTGGTGACCATTAGAAGTTTATACAGTTCTCTGGTGACCATTGGAAATTTATATGGTTCTCTGGTGATCATTTAAAATCTATGTCCCTCCTGATTAAGTGTCAGGAATTTATACATCCCTCTTGGTTGACCATCGAAAGTTTATGCATCCAACTTGCTTTATCATACATTTAAATCTCTTTTAGTTGATCATGAAGTTATCCATCAGTCTGGATTGACTATTGAAAATTTATTAGGTAGACAATATTGCTTTTAACTTTTAAATTCAGATGAACATATCTCGGCTCACACAAAAGTTTATTGCTCGAAATAAGCATCATCAGAATCAAAACATTTTTGCCAACGCAAAACAATTGTATTTATGTCAGTAACAGAAAAATTTTGTGTTCTGGTGACGATGAAGTCGGTGATGGCGTTTTTGATATCGCTTAGGTTTCTTAAGCATTTCTCACATAGACAGTTATCGAAATGCTTAAAAATCGTAGTCAGTAGGTGAGAGGTCTGGAGAGTATGGAGGATGAAGCAGAGTTTCATAGCCCAATTCGTTCAACTTCTGCAGGGTCAGTTTAGCAACATGCGGTGGACATTGTCATTGAGGAGAATTGGGCCTTTTCTGTTGATTAATATTGGGGGCTGTCGTCAAAGTTTCTGATGCATTTCATCCATTTGTTGACAGTACTTCACCGCCGTAATAGTTTCGCTTGCATTCAAAAAACTGTAATGGATGAGACCGGTCGCAGATCACCAAACAGTAAGCATGACCTTCTTTTGGTGCAACTCTGGCTTTCGGGAGTGTTGTGGAGCTTTTTCGGCATCTAACCACTGGGCTGAGTATCGCTGGTTGTTGTGAAGAACCCACTTTTCATCGCAAGTCACAATACGATCGAGAAACAGGTCGTTCTTGTTGCATAAAAGAAGGGAAGAGATGACACTTCATAACAGCATTTCTTTTGGTTATCGTTTAATTTGTGAGGTACCCATTTATCAAGTTGTTTTGTCTTCCTAAGTGGTTGGAAATAGTCGTATACGTTACATCTAATTCATGGTTGGAAATAGTTGTATAGGTTACATCTAATTAGGAAGCATGTTTTTTTATGCGTGGACTGACTTCAACTAAGGCTCTTAATTGATCATTGTCAACATCTTCAAGACTCGTTGTCACCACAAAATTTCTTAAATCACAACTGTGCTGTGCGTTCAGTAGTAGTTCCTGGGCCAAATGCATCATTGATATCACAAGCTGTTTCAGCAGCTTTTCGGCCTAGCTTGAATTAAAATAAGAAAATTGTGTGAATTTGCTTTTATCCTTATTGTATTCAATGTTTTGAAAAGAAGACAATGTTTTAAAATGATTGTAATGTAAATGCTTAGATAAACGCTCTTTAAAAATAATATATAAAGTAAAGGTATTATAGCAAAAACTTATTTGAAAATACATCATTTGAAATGAATATTAAAAATTCTGCACAAATTTTCTTCTCAACCTAATACATGCCCTACATTCTAAATTATTAGGTTATACATCTTGATTAACCGTCAAAAATTTATATGTTCCCCCTAATTGACGAGTGAAAATTTATATACCCTTCTTGTTTAATTCTCAGAATCTTGGACGCTGATCTAAATTGATTATTGAAAATTTATACATCTCTCTTTGTTAAAAATCATAAACTTATATCCGACATTAATTTCTCTCTTAATTGACCATTAGAAATTTATACGTTTCATCTTGAGTGACCACCAGAAATTTATACATATATCTTGATTGACTACCAAAATTTATACATTTCTCTTGGTTGACCATCTTAAAGTTATACATCTATCTTGGTTGACTATCAGACTTTATACGTTCCTTTTGTTTAACCATCGGAAATTTATACATCTATCTTGTTTGACCATTAGAAACTTATACATCTATATTGGTTGACCATTGGAAATTAATGCACCTATCTTAGGTGACCTATGGAAATTTATACACCTATCTTAGTTGACCATTGGAAATTTATATATCTATCTGTGTTAACCTTTGGAAATTTATACATTCCTCTTCGTTGACCAAGCATTATACATCTATCTTGATTGACCATTGGAAATTTATACAGCTATCTTGTTTGACTATCAAAAATTTATGCAACTATCATGGTTGACCATTGGAAATTTATATGCTTTTTGAGGGGTTGACCACAAAAAATTTAAATATCTATCTTGGTTGACCATTGGAAATTTATATGTTCCTTTTGGTTGATCATCAGAAATTTGTATATCTATCTTGGTTGACCATCAGAAATATATATATATATATATATATATATATACATATATATATCCTGGTTGACCATTGGAAATTTATACGTTCCTCCTGGTTGTCCATCGGAAATTTATACATCTACGTTTACCATCAGAAATTTATATATTTTCTTTGGTTGACCATCAGAAATTTCTATATCTATCTTGGTTTACCATTGGAATTTTTTACATCTATCTTGATTGACCGTTGGAAATTTATACATTTTTCTTGGTTGACTATTGGAAATTAATACATCTCTCTTGGTGGGAAATTTATACATTTATTTTAATTGAGTATTGGATATTTATACATTTCTAATGGTTGACCATCGGAAATTTATATGTTTTTTGGTTGAGTATTAGAAATGCTTAAGTTGGAAACAGAATTTTGATTGATAAACATGAGAATTAAATGCATTTGAAAAATATTCGTTATTTTTTATTTTTAAAAGAATATTTGTAAATATTTTCCATTTTGTAAAGTTATTGTTAAATATTTTTTATACTTTATAGGTAAAAAAGAAAACGAAGACCAAAGTGATGGGCGTGCTTGATATTTATGGCTTTGAGGTTTTCGAGGTGAGAAATAATATTTTTCTTTCCATTTTTGATTCATTCAGTATGAAATTTATGGCATCTAAGTCTGTGCGATAAAACAGATTCGGTTCAATAGAATATAATACAATTCAATTACAATAACATAACAGGCCAAAACAAAGACAAAACTGAATGTGTAAATTATAAAGCAGTACCAACAATTAGACATGATAAATAATCCTTTTCTGATTTTTACTTGAGACCAGCAGTATTACAAGGTGCCTTAAATAAGTTTCCAGTCTTGTTTTTGCTTGAAAGTTAGAAAAATTGAATATACATACATCTTATACACTTACCAATTTTCAGGTTCAAGTGAACAGCTACAACAGGAATCGGAATACACCCTACTAAAGCCCAGTTGTCAGAGCTGAGGAATTTCAAAAATGCAATCTGGAAGTGAAGACACTTTGGAAGAACTATATGCAATAAAATTCTGTTTTAAACTTGGTAGGATGCTACAGAAACGTATGAAATGCTTCAGATTTTGGGGGCCATCTTGCATGAATCGAGCATCAGTTTTCCAGTGGTATAAGAGATTCACTTAAGGCAGGGAGTCTGTGAGAGATAAGAGGTGTGGCAGGAGTAAGAAAGTCAGAACACTAGAGTTGATTGGCTAAATAACGAATTTCATGTATAAGAACCGCCGTGTGTCTATAGAGACAATAAGTGCACAGTTTGATGTCAGTGTGGGAACTGTACACATATTTATAAGGAACTTTAGATGCGGAAGATTTGTGTGAAGTTTGTTTCAAGGGTGTTCAATCCTTACCACAGACTATTTGACCAAGATGGACATCAAGAAAGTTCCCCACCCTCCTTATAGTCCAGACCTTGTTCCCTGTGAGTTTTTGTTATTCCCCAAGATACATGGCGATTGGTGGTTTCCTTGTGGCTAAATGAACAATGATTGGTTGTCTCTATATGGCTAAATACATGGCGATTCACTGCCTCTATTTAGTCAGATGAACGGTGACTGACTGCTTAATGTGACCAATTGAATGGCAATTGGCTGACTCTTTGTGACCACATGAACGGTGATTGACTGAATTATTACAATAATACAATTATTTGTTTTATTTTGGGGTACTTGTTAAAATCTTTTTCTTCCCTGCAACCGCTTTCCCCACAGAAGAGATGTTGCTAATCTGTCTCTGCTCTATTGTTATTTTCATGCCAACTACTCATCTGAGCTCCAATTTATGGCCCCCTCCTTCCGAAACGTTTAGAAAAATCACTCGTCTAACTACAACCATTATCAACATTTTCCCCAGCTTAGTACCTTAGTCTAAACATAGATTCAATGAACTAATCTTCTTTCCTAGAACTGCCCACCTGTGCCACTGGTCTGTTTTCCAGCTGAATTACAATGTGGTTGTCTTCAAATCCAGTGAACAAGTTTTTGTTGAGCCGTCCCCTTAA
>NC_136516.1:76441845-76471845 GCF_053919585.1 Euprymna scolopes | reverse complement strand
GCGAAAAACGTTCTTTTTTGAATTAGTTTAAATAGAAAAAAAAAGACACCGCTACTTTGCTGACGCGATCGTAGAGCAGTGGTTATAGTGACAACGTTGTTATTTTAAAGTAGCATGTTTGCGCCAAAATATCGGGCATTTGTTTTTGGAATTTTTAAAGTTTTCATATTAAAACAGTGTTATTCATGCCATTTTTTTCCGTTCGTTTATTCTTTATTTTTCTTTTTTTATTTTTCCATTACGTTCGTTGTTTTTATTTATTTTTTTTCCCCCGATTTTTTAAAGAAGTTTTAACATTTAAACAAGGTTATTTCGTTCGCTTATTCTTTATTTTCCATCTTGATCCCCCGATATAGTGGAGAGGGCCCTATGTTTTCTGTGGCATCCGTACGTCTGTGCGTTCGTTAGTCCAGACGATTGCCAGATAACCGTCCACTAGTTTTTCTTGAAATTTTGCCACAAATTGTATTTCATTAAATAGATGCACAGAGCAAATGCTGCACTGATTCATTTTTTTTTTTTATGCCTCCTTCAATGTGCACTCACGGGGGACCATGCATGCTTCACTTGTTATTATTGTTTTGATTTACCCCCCCCCCTCACACCTCACCACACCCGGGCAACGCCGGGTACTCCCACTAGTTTCTCATAAGTAATGAAAAACTTTTCAATTGGCTGAAGGAATATCTGACCAGCACCTATTCAAATTCACCTTGAACTGTTGCATTGTGGATAGATTCATTACCTCACTTGGAAGTCTATTCCAAGGTCCAGGGATTCTAATTGAGAAAATAGCCCTCCTCTGGTTCAATCAAAATCGGCAGGTGAATTGCTTCATGTAGTATCCGCATAGATCTCTATCTGGTGTAGGCATGAATGAAATGTGCTGCGGTATATCATAATACTCATTGATGATATTGTAAACCAAAATGAGATCACCGCTTTATCGTCAGCGCTCAAGAAAAAAAGGTTAAGCTTTTTGAGTTGGCTTTCATCTGTCGATTTAGGGGTCATAATATCGGTCCAATTTCCCATGTAATATTCAAATATTTCAGATTTGTATTGAATTTAATCCATAGTCATTAGACAAACTAGGCAAGATTCTATGACTTTCGATTTCTTTAAGATCTGTTTAGCTTATGTCTTACATTTGAGACATTTTCTGGAATCAAAATCATTTAATTGATTTTTATCAATATTTAAATAAGGATTCTAGACATACGGTTTAGTATCATTATATTTTGATTTATAATAGGCCATAAAAGTGGTGCAAAATTGTTCTGTTCTGGAAATTACTTTTACTCGTCCTGTGATGCCTTTTCTGCTGGTATATTATATTTTCTAATTTCTCTTTCTGCTT
The DNA here is from genome assembly GCF_053919585.1 of Euprymna scolopes. Taxonomy (NCBI): domain Eukaryota; kingdom Metazoa; phylum Mollusca; class Cephalopoda; order Sepiida; family Sepiolidae; genus Euprymna; species Euprymna scolopes. The sequence continues at coordinate 76,470,485 of NC_136516.1, read as the reverse complement.
GAATTTTATCCATCAACCTGAAACATTTTGTTTTTTGTGAAACAACTATAAAGATGAGGATAACAGTCCACAAAAGAAACGAATGCACAAATTATAAAGCTTCATCTCAGAGGATTAAAAATAAAATAAATATAATTAATACGATTCCGTACGGACCCGACAATGGAAAACCAAATAAGAACACAAAATTTGATTTATAAGACCATAAAATCCAACCTTGATCACTCTTCGGGGCCCATTGCGGAGTGGATAAAGATGTTGAGTCTCTGCAGTTACAGATGAGCATTGTCTGAAGATAGTGGTTGAAATCCTACCCAAAGCAAGCCAGAGGAATAGTTGGCCAAACCGTGATGAGACAACAACTATGGAAGGCAGTAGTTACTTGGGATAAATTACAAGACTCAGCATTCCAATCCCATCGCGTTTAATCACCTGAAGAAGGCCAGAGGATGAGTTGGTCGAGACATGGTGAAGCAACAACTATGATGATGAGGATCACAACAGTTCGCAAAAAGAATAAATACACAAACACCTTTCTGTTTTTCTTCACTTACAAAAGCCCAACGACCATAATTTTAAAGTATGGAAGCCTTAAAAAACAAAATCGTTTACACCTTTTCTCCTTTTCAAAACGATGTTGACATACTTATGACCTGAGGAAGGGGGGGTATTCATTTCTAATTGATAGAAAAGAAGTAAACACCAACCACACAAGCAATACAAATGATATCTGGAATGAAAAGAAATCCATTTGAAGGCCGGAGTGATGAACTACAAAAATTCGTAACAAATCAATCCCCCCCTACCTATATAGGAGTCAAATACGTCTTAACATCAAATATTGCTGACACGTCTGAGGATGTGCCGTTCATAGTTTAACAACATGAGCCGGCCATTACGACATTATCTCAGAGTGAATGTAGAAATAAAATGATTCATTAATCATATTTTTTAACAACATTAAAATTTATCTCTCTTGCTGAAGTTTAGTCACAAGTCCAGGTATCATTTTCAAAATTAAGCGCACAAAGATTAGCTTGATCCAACCCACAACAAAGGCCTGAGCAGCCCGTGCATATTCCCTGCTAGTTGTGTATCAGCTTGCTAGTAATATCTAACCCTTCTTAAAATCAAGGTTGTTCCTGAGAGAGTGGACGTCTTCAGACTTAGCAGCAAGTACTATACACTATACCTCAACCTGACCAAAATAATGCCACTTTCGGATTGGTTATCAAAGACATACACTCGACTGGTATGAACTCCTACTGCTTAGTTGCTTATAAACAGATAAATCTGTATATTTATAAAAGTGAGGATGTGTGTGTTTGTGTGTGTGAAACCACTTCTCAACCTATATACCCAACGAATTTTTTATCTACAGACTTGACATTTGATATATAGGGTATTCAAATATGTGGAAAACATTTCTTTTAATCTGTTTTGATCCGGAAAAAAAAAGTGTTGCTAAGGGATCAAAATTGAAAACCTGGTACTTGGGGGGGGGGGGCATCAGATTTTTATCTGTTTGTCAATCGTTTCACAACTGCACATGCGCGAATCGTTCACATAACACATTCCTTATATTAAGAATAAGTAAGTTTGAAAACACTTTTTAAAGATCGTTGCAAGCGGACCTAATGGTTATCGTACTTGACTCACTGTCTTTAGGTTTTTGATTTCGATCTCAGCTCGAGTATTTTTTTTTTTTTTACTCACAAGAAGTAAACTGTTAAGAAAAAAAAACTCGCATGTCTCAGTTTCTTTCTGTTTTTGTTTATTTCATTTTTTTTTTTTTTAAGGAATTCAACGTTACGTTTAATACTGGGCAATGCTGGGTACATCTGCTAGTTACGCTGTAAATAAAATAATCAAACACTGATTAAGATGTTCCCTTTTGGAGGGATAATTGATATCATGTTTATGTTATTTAATAATAATATAACGATACCGACTTAAGAATTTCTCTATCATTATTTAACGAAATTTGATCTTCTGATTGGTAGTTCTATCTAGTAGCCATGTTTCAAATTTCAATAAAGAATTAACTGAAATATGAAAATTCTTGTCATTGATGATAAGAAAATTATTTTCTGAAGTTTAAAAACTACCATAGACATTAAAAACACACACACACACACACATCCAGAATGTATACAGAATTTTATGTGCGAAAAACCAGCTTTATTAAAAAAAAATACTAGCTGGTAGATCCGACGTTGCCCGGGATTGAATGATGATCAACGAATGTTTCACACTGCAATATTTTGTCATGGAAATCGATGAAATCCTTCATTTTTCAATCAAAAGTGTCTGCTCTAGTTGGGGACCTAACATGGTGCACCTGGAAGAAGCTTCATATGCCTCCCTGCAGTGACATAATCCACAATACATACACTCTATGCTGTAGAGAACCTACTGTTAATTTTATAAAATTATTTTTTTATATATAATGGCTTGAATTAAAGTTTAAAATGCAAAAGTCAAATATCATGCTTCAATTTTGCTCTAAACAGGAAAAAATCATTTTGAACGCGCCCCTATCATATCAAAGAACCACTGTTGAGTTTATAAAATTATGTTCATATATAGTGGCTTGAATTAAAGTTTAAAATGCAAAAGTCAAGTATCATGTTTCAATTTAAACAGAAAAATGACGGAAAGAAAGCATGCTATCCTTATGGATTAAATAAATAAATCAAATTCAAAATTCTGTGCAGATTCACAAGTTTGACAAGATACAACTGTAGAAAGTCGGGGCTTACATCGGCCGAAACGTTGTTAAAATAGCACTCAAGATGAGAACAGTAGTTCGAATAGTCCAAATAAGACATGTTCATTGCAGTTTCCTTCTTTTTCAGAACAATGTGGGGATTCTTGCTATGCTGGATGAAGAGTGCCTTCGGCCAGGAACTGTAACAGACCTGACATTCCTAGAGAAACTTGATTCAACTTGCTCAGAACATCTACATTACGAAAGCCGTGGATGTAGGAAAACGATGTCAGACAGAAGTCTTCCACATGAGGCCTTCAGATTAAAACACTATGCAGGGGCGGTAAGTAAGCCAGAAATCTAATCAGAATGTTTTTTTCCAAATGTTGTGTTCACATTCCAAATGTTGTGTTCACATTCCAAATGTTGTATTCATATTCCAAATGTTGTGTTCATATTCCAAATGTTGTGTTCATATTCCAAATGTTGTGTTCACATTCCAAATGTTGTGTTCATATTCCAAATGTTGTGTTCATATTCCAAATGTTGTGTTCATATTCCAAATGTTGTGTTCATATTCCAAATGTTGTGTTCACATTCCAAATGTTGTGTTCACATTCCAAATGTTGTGTTCATATTCCAAATGTTGTGTTCATATTCCAAATGTTGTGTTCATATTCCAAATGTTGTGTTCACATTCCAATGTTGTGTTCATATTCCAAATGTTGTGTTCACATTCCAAATGTTGTGTTCACATTCCAAATGTTGTGTTCACATTCCAAATGTTGTGTTCACATTCCAAATGTTGTGTTCATATTCCAAATGTTGTGTTCATATTCCAAATGTTGTGTTCATATTCCAAATGTTGTGTTCACATTCCAAATGTTGTGTTCATATTCCAAATGTTGTGTTCATATTCCAAATGTTGTGTTCATATTCCAGATGTTGTGTTCATATTCCAAATGTTGTGTTCACATTCCAAATGTTGTGTTCACATTCCAAATGTTGTGTTCACATTCCAAATGTTGTGTCCACATTCCAAATGTTGTGTTCACATTCCAAATGTTGTGTTCATATTCCAAATGTTGTGTTCACATTCCAAATGTTGTGTTCACATTCCAAATGTTGTGTTCACATTCCAAATGTTGTGTTCATATTCCAAATGTTGTGTTCATATTCCAAATGTTGTGTTCACATTCCAAATGTTGTGTTCACATTCCAAATGTTGTGTTCACATTCCAAATGTTGTGTTCACATTCCAAATGTTGTGTTCACATTCCAAATGTTGTGTTCATATTCCAAATGTTGTGTTCACATTCCAAATGTTGTGTTCACATTCCAAATGTTGTGTTCATATTCCAAATGTTGTCTTCACATTCCAAATGTTGTGTTCACATTCCAAATGTTGTGTTCATATTCCAAATGTTGTGTTCATATTCCAAATGTTGTGTTCACATTTCAAATGTTGTGTTCACATTTCAAATGTTGTGTTCACATTCCAAATGTTGTGTTCACATTCCAAATGTTGTGTTCACATTCCAAATGTTGTGTTCACATTCCAAATGTTGTGTTCATATTCCAAACGTTGTGTTCGTATTCCAAATGTTGTGCTCGTATTCCATATGTTGTGTTCACATTCCAAATGCTATTGTTTCTAATCCTCTTATGACAGCTATTATCGTTCATCTGAAAATCTTTTTAATACTTATCATCAAATGACTCCCAGGTCTTTATAAGTGATGACTAGGGCTATGACAAGAGAATATTCGGCACTTCTGTACGACAGTGGCATGAGGCGAATGTGTGTATTTTAGTTTAAAGAACGGCCGGTAGAGGTTTCTCATTCAAAGAACAGTGGTCGATAACTCATACTTTTCTAAAATGTTCGTGCAAAAACCTCTATAAATGTTTCATGTTTTAAAATTATATTTTGCTACATTGACAAACTAAAATTTTATTTTGATATATTTTTATACAATCTTATTGTGGGGAAAAAATACAAAAATAAAAAATAATGATATGTTGCTACATTTCATACAATCTCACAGGAAAAAAAAACAAATAATTCTAAAAAACAATCAATAAATGTTTCGCTTTTCCTATATTTTTCTGTTATTTATTTTTGTTATATATTTTTGTGTTTTTGGAGACACTTGTTTATATTCGAGGTTCACAGAACGGCCGGTAAAGGGCGTTTATCATTCAAAGAACAGGGGCCGATAACTCGTTTCAGTTGACTAATGCCACTATCATACAGAAGTGCCGAATATTCTTACAGTTGCCCTTAACTCATCAGAAGAGACATAATAGATTCACTGATTGATATAATAATTAAGTGATTGAGTTTGCGCTACGAAACAGATACTGCCAAGAATTGTAAATGTCAACTGAATTAAGGGAATAAATTATAAGATGGTCAACATCATGAACTTTGGAATATAGTCTTTTGTCATTCATTCACCATATTGCTCTAATTATATTGAGCTTCTTAAATAAGGATTCATATATATTATAAGAAAATATATTTCCACATAAATAGAGAGAGACAGACAGACAGAGAGAAAGTTTATGAAAATATATATGATAATTAAACTACAGTCTTCCGCGTTTCATCCTCTTGGGAGTTGTCAGGATAAAATGCATGACGTTTCGCTAAAGGGGTAAAATGCTAAAAATTCTATGTAGTTTAATTGTCATGTATATTTTCATAACATACTAATCAGCCGTACACAAGTATTGACCTCTGTTGGGGTAAATACTGAAAATCGATACATAAAACATTTTATGTGGATACATGAAATAATATATATATAGAGAGAGAGCCGTTTTTTCCCCCGATTACCATGAGAACACATGCTAAGTGTACAGATATTTACTTAAACGAAAATAATAGACTCGTATGAATCATCTATTGATTTTAGTTCTATTAGTAGTTAAAGACTAATAAATATTTATTATTTTATAACTATTCCGGTAAATGTAGATTTTGCTTTAAACCTATCCAAATAAAAAAGACAAAAGAATCGTTTTGGCATCAGAAAATATGCACAATTTTTTTTTAAATTCCAATGCTACTAAATATTCTGATTTTTTTCGATTCCGATTAATCGTCCCAACACTAATATATATATATATATATATATATATATATATATATATATATATATATATATATATATAAAATGAGAGAAAGAATCTTATAGTGCTAGTATTTTTATTTTACTGTAGCACACAAAGCAGACATGGTTTAGTTATCAGTTATCTTTAAGAGTTCCGCTAAAGGGAGATAATGCTGGAATTTAATGTTTCTTATTTAAGACTATTTTGTTTTTATAACTTTTAATTATACGGATTCAGATGGCAGTCCTTGTCCTAAATAAAAATGAACAGAAAACAGTTTGACTCCCATTTGGTTTTCACTGAACTCTCTTGAATATTGTTCTTTTTTGTTTTGTTCTTAGGTGACGTATAAAGTCGAAGGCTTCTTAGACAAAAATAATGACCTGCTGTTCAGGGATTTGTCTCAGGCAATGTACAAATGCAGGCATCCTTTGCTCAAGGAGTTGTTTCCTGAAGGTAAGAAATTGATTTTTTTTTGTTTTTTTTTACACAGGAATCACCACTTACCAAGGCTCGAAGGCCACTCGAGGATAAGGGTTAATGGGTATACATTAGTCAATGTGATTATAGCGTAGTAAACATAAGTAGTGGAAATTTTGTAAATTGGATTACTTAGGGGGACGGTTCATCAAGAACTTGTTTACATTGAATTTGAAGACAATCAGATTGTAGTCAGCTGGAAAGCAGACAATCGGAAGATAGTTCCACAGGCGTGCAGTCCTAAGAAAGAATCCCTGTTCGTGGAATCTACATCTAGGTCTAGGCACAGATAAAGAGTGTGGGAAATTATTGATAGTGGTTTTGGCTAGACGAGTGCTTTTCCTGAAAATTTGCCATGGATTGAAGCTCAGACGAGCACTTGCCATGAAAATAACGATAAAGCAGAGACAGGCTCGCAATGTCTTTTCTGTGGGAAAGAGGTTGCAGGGAAGAGAAAAGGGCATCCCCCACTAAGCTACTAAGTCTATTTTGAACTCTGTCAAGGCAGGATAAGCTGCTTCTAGCAGCTCCTGCTCAGATGTGGCAACAGTACTCCATCCTTGGCCGTACCTGGCTTGTAGAGAATTGCATCCAGAGTGAGATACCTGCAATAGAAGGATCCTACTATTTTTCCAGCGACCTTGGCAATGGATTTGGTATACGTGTTCCATTTTAGGTTAGGATTTCTTCATTCTTTTATTCAAACAATAAATTAATAATGCGTAATTTAGGAAATTTGTGCTGCATGGACTGTAAGAGTAACTATCAGTTATTTTGCCGGTTTTTAAACCATTATTATTTATTTTATGTGTATTGTTATTGCATAAACATATTACAATAATTAATTTTTTCAGATTATTAAAGCATCATTCATATTTGTCTACAATATTCTCATTTATGTTGATTTGAAAATTACCTTTTTAGTCAACATAAAGGGAGTCATCTTCTATCGCAATAATACTCGTTCTCACACATGTACTACTGACCAAAGATCTCCTAGGGGAATGTTGTTCGGAAATCTTGCCTCATCCTACATATTCTCCTGACCTTGATCCCTTGGATCATCATTTATTTTGAGGATTACAAAACCATTTAGTTAACATCATGAGAGGTCATTAGAAATGAATTAGATTCATATTTCTAGTGCTACAAGATCAGGCTGTCTGACGATATTGGCTTCCATTTATGCTTTTTGTTTTTGTACTTCATTTTGAAAAACTTTGTTCTGCAAAAACAAAAATAACAACCCATCTTTTCCTCCTTTTCCTTCTTCCCATTTCCCCTTTCTCTTTCTATCTCCCCCCAACTTCCTGACTGATTTCCTGACTTAAAATGAACAAAACATTAATACTGTAACCCTTTTCCCTCTTCCATTGCAGAACTCATTCATGTTCTGCAGGATAGGGAACAAAAACGTTAAAATCCACTATAAAACAACCAAACCAAACACTGCAAACTAGCGATTGAAGATACAAAAAGATTGAAGAATAAAAACCTTCTACAAAATAACTGGATGTAATGTGAATACTATTTCCAAAATAATTGGATTTGGCATTAAATAACCCGAAAAGGGTTGATATGCTGTAAAACAATATAGCAATTGAAGATACAAAAAGATTGAAGAATAAAAACCTTCTACAAAATAACTGGATGCCACATATATATTATTTTCAAAATAACTGAATTAAATAACCCGAAAAGGATTGATATGCCGTAAAACAAAACAACCAAACCAATAAATTCATATTTTTCTTCAAAATCTAAAGAATTTTACAAGAAATGCATTTATAAGCTCATTGACAGATGGAATCAAATTATAGGGGGCAAAGGTTATTGTTATAAAATAAAGATTTTAAAAAATACAGATTTTTATTTTCAAGATGAAATTTTAAAACGGCAAAAACCTTTTAGCACTAACCTGATACCATATTTATAATAAAAGTGTCGTCAAATAAAAAGAAAACATCGCTCGTCTATAAACAACAATATATGTTAAGAGATTAAAATAGTTTACTTGAAGCATTGTTTGCCATTTATAAAGGATAATATAATGCAGAGGTGTAATGGAAAAACTGAAGTAAATTAAGACATATATAGGTGGAATGAGCTCTGCAGATTTACATTTTTATTAATACAATATATGTGTATGGTGTAAGATATTTTATATAACCATTTATTTTTTTTGCTCCTTGAATAATGGAAAAACCGAGACAATTAACAACAAAGGCCTACCTTTAAAATTCAATACAAGTTTAATTGATCCTTTGTTGCAAAAAAGGAACGCCCACTTTTTGCCTTTGAAAAGAGCTGGTATCAACCTCGTAAGACGTTAGTTTTTTTTATTTCTTCAACAGGAACTGGATGCAGGTTCTTCTGTCTTCGAAGATAGGTGTTCACAGCCGTAGAAGGGATCGACAAGGTGCCTTTATGATGTAAAGGATCCAATATTCGCACTGTCAGCATAGTGCACAAGTCCATGATCAATGTTCATGTTAATTCGGACTCTTAGTAATGAGACAAATTATTTAGGCATAAGATAAACTGTCTCAAACCGATGAAAGTTAGAGGTTCCATGCCTTCTGCAGGGATTGAGTTTCAGCGTCTTTCTTCTTGAGTTCAGCTGGTGGTGGTGACTGGAACGGAATCCCTGCGTCTGTTAGGGTTAAAAGCTGAAACTGAAAAGCAAATACACAAAATACAAAAAGCCCGAGAAAGTGCAGAAAATAAAATCAGCCAGTTTGATTGGCCCAAAAACAATACAATGGGAGGCTTGATGTAATTGTCAAATTTTTTACAATGTATATGCTTTTTATATTCTTATAATATTTTTACTTGCGTCAGTGATGGAAGTTCCGTATGATATGATATTTCGGGTATATTTTCCTTCATCATATGTGTGTTTGACTTTAATTCCAACGTGCATATATGATAATGTATCTGCATAGTTTATTTGCCAACATGTCTTAATTTCCTTTAATTTATATCTATCCGTTACACATTTGCATTGTATTGTTGAATAGCGGGGTGTGTATATCTCGGGGGACATACAGATAACGGAAACACTGAACGGAGATGGATAATGACATTTATAATAGATGTACTTACAATTCATATTTATGATAAGAGCTTGATATAAAGAGAGGTGTAGACAGTTCTTTTAACACGGGGGGGGGAGATTCGTTATTTATGGAGTATACTGTTAACATTACTGAGTAGGGGGACTCAGTTACACCTTGGAAGGGTGTTTCATATAAAGGTCATACTTTTCAGGTTGAAAGATGACAACGAAGACTTACAATTACATGATGATATTTATTCTTTCAATTAGATGAGATAATGATCAGGAATTAAATTGCCTTTCAGAGTTACATTTTCATGTTTCTCTTTCTGGTCGCTTCCAAAAGGGTTTCAGCTAGCTCAACTCTCCTCTCTCCCAAGTTTCCTAGCTGTGAATCGTAGCTGTGTCTCTCAACTCTCTGACTGACTCTGATTCTCTGAATATATTGTAAATTATCTTTCTTTGTGACGTCAAAATGTGCTTCAGTCACGTTAATGTTTCTCACATGGATTCTATATATTACATATGTTTCCAACACGCCTTTTTGGCAACACAAAGAAAATTCATAAATTTAATTCCATTGTTCTAACTCTGACCTACTAGTTGTATCATTATTTAGTTATTTCTAAACACAATGGTCAATTCACTAAATTCATGAGATTGTAATATGTATTCACTTTTAACTTTTGATTACTGGGTTCAATTCCAACCTTTTCCTTTTAATAAATATTATTTTCAAAGTTATTTACGTCATTCCTCTAATTACTGTCCCCGTCCCTGTATTGCCTTTTATAAGTTATCCTTATTATAATAATAATAATAATAAATTATCCTTATAATAATATATGTATTTAAGTACTCTACTTTGTTGAGTGTAGGTTACCGAAATTTAAACAGTAAAGAAAAGAATAGTAGAGTAACAGTTGGTTGGCTGGCGAAAGTTTTCTTGAAGCAATCCATCTTCAAATATAGGTAGTTTTGCTCGGCATATAGATGACGGAGGCAGGAGAGCGCATCGTCATAGCTGATGGCACAAGAACATGCTGCCCCCATGGATTAAATAAATAGTTCCATCGAAATTCTGTGCAGATTCCAGAGTTCGACAGAAAGATTCTCGAGTTTGACAAGATATACCTGATGATCGGAGGTTACAACGGGCAAGAATAACACTAAAGATGATAATAGGAGTTTGAATAATCCGAATAATACAGATCATAATATTATAATGAAAGTAAATGGTAATTATGATATAACAAATTAATAATTGTATTCAAATTAGTTTAACATCCCTAAAATGTAAAGTTAAATAGAAATAATGAAAAAATAAAAACAAATGAAAACTTAATACATTTTGCAATATTTACTTTACTATGTGGACTACTACTCTACTCTTTGGCCGATCAGAGAACTACCTCATACCCAGTGAATCCTCGCAAGTTTGTTTGCGCCCTCAGTTCATATGAGTCATGAGTAAATAGTGTCTGCAAGAAAATCTGTGTTCTTGACAGACATAAACAGCAAAGACATTTTACTTGATTTTAGAAATACTCAAAGCCTCAAACGACATATTTCCACTTTTATTCTCGTCTTTAAATGTTTATTTTAAATTGTGTACACAAAGGTCGTCATTCATTTTCCGGTCAGGCTAAAGAGAGAGAAGTGGGGATCAACTAGCGCATTGTAGTTGCTGTTAAGAGCATTTTTTTTCTTGTCTTGTTTGAAGTTATGGTGAAATTCTCCATAAAATGGAATCGATTTTTATTTTATTTGTTTTATTTATTTTTGTTTTATTTAATTATTTATTTTATTTTTTTAAATTTTTTTCAGGAAATCCTGCCCGCCCATCGTTAAAACGTCCAGCTACTGCCGGCTCACAGTTTAAAGTGAGTAGATATTAGATTTGACAAGAATAAATATTATGGCATTACCACTCTCTCTCTCTCTCTCTCTCTCTCATATATATATATATATATATATATATATATATATATATATAATCTTCGTCGTTGGAAGAACTCGGATGCGAATAATTTTGCTCATTGACACTTTCTACGATGCAGACCAAGTCTTATTTGTGCATGGGGGAGCCACAGCCACCACAGGGGATAGTAAGAGGGTTCACAGGTTTTCTTTTTCTTTTTGTCTTCTGTTAGTTTCGAAGATTTCGGTGTTTTCATATATTTTTCTTCTCCAGCTCTCCCTGTTGGTTATAATGACTGTTCAGTTGTTTGTGTCAATAAAAGAATAGATTTCAGCTGATCTTTAAAGCGGCTTTTTGGTGCACCACAGGGTCTGGTTCCAATGGCATGTACCGAATAAACAACTTGCTTGGGTAGGTAGTTGTCAGGCATTTTTTTTTTTTTTTTTTTTTTTTTACATAGGAGTCACCACAGTTCAAGGTCCGAAGGCCACTCGAGAATAAGGATTAATGGGTGTACATCAGTCAATAGGATTATAGCGTAGCAATCATAAGTAGTTGAATTTGGGCAAGGTCTCTAGCCCAGTATAGTTGGTGTCTTATTATTGTGGCGGCTATGCTTCCATCTCTGAGCAGAGGAGCCTTGGTGTTTGTGATTAAGTTTTGACACTTTATGCATTATATATATATGTATGTATATATATATATATATATATATATATATATATATATATATATATATATATATATATAAAAGTGAACCTGTCTGTGTGTCTGTCTGTGTACATTTCTCTACGCAATAACTCTGTCAATTTTTAGTCTATAGACTCGAAATTTGAAATACCGGGTACTGAGATTTGGGAAAATCGATGTGACGGGTGTCAGCCAGAAATTTGGCTGTTAAGGGGTCAAATTTCAACGATTTGACCTTTAAGAACTCTACCAAACTCCTCCGACAATTTTGGTCTAGACACTTGAAATTTTAGATATAGGTTCCTTGAACATGGATCTAACTTAATAAAGTGATTTGAGCCCGAAACAATAGATTTTAAGGGGTCATAATAGGGGTCAAAGTTTTAAAAAATTAACCATTTTTTTTGTTTTTTTGCACAGCATACACCTCCAAACACCCGAGCAACGCCGGGCACCCCTGCTAGTATATATATATATATATATATATATATATATATATATATATATATATATATATATATATATATATAATTGTGATTACTTCATTTAATCACATAAATTAATATACAAAGATATAATTTTATGCGTAAATTTTCAGTATTTACTTCAACAGTGCCCAATACATAGGTAGAGCTAGGTAGTAAGTTATGAAAATATATATGGCAATTAAGCTACACAGAATGTAGCTTAATTGCCATATATATTTTCATAACTTATTACTATATATATATATATATATATATATATATATATATATATATATATACTAGCATGGGTGCCCGGCGTTGCCCGGGTGTTTGGAGGTGTGTGTTGAGCAAAAAAAAAAAAAAAGTAGTAGTAGGAAGGCAGGCTCGAACCCGTACTGCAAAGGGGAAAAAGAATGGGAAAAAAACGTGACGCCTTTGTTGTTACAACCACCGCCAAACCGGAGGTAACGTAGGTTTTAATTAAGGCTAGACAATCGAAAAGAGGGGCTGACTTTCGAAAATATCTGTTAAAAAAGTGACCCCTCCCTGTAGAAAAGTGCCCAGTTGAGGGTGAAGATATTAATGTTTTTAGCCAATTTTTCGGTATTGTCGTTTTAAGGGTCGCGCTTCAAAACGATACTGATCTTGTGAAAATCCGTAGCCTCTGTCGAAAGTTTTAGGCAGACATGCAAACATACATACATACATACATACATTTATATATTGGTAGCTCAAATTTTCGACCCAAACCGATTAAAAAGCTTGCCCTATCTCTGAGTACCCTTTAAGTAAAATTTCAAATGTTTAGACCAGAAATTGTCTGAGTAATTTGGTAGAGACCGCAGAGGTCAAATTTTTTTTAAACTTTGACCCCTATTATGACCCCTTAACATTTATTGTTTTGGACTCAAATCAATTTATTAAGTTAGATCCATGTCCAAGGAACCTATATCTAAAATTTCAAGTGTTTAGACCCAAAAGTGGCGAAGGAGTTTGGTAGAGTTCTCAAAGGTCAAATCGTTGAACTTTGACCCCTTAATAGCCAAATTTCTGGCCGAAAATGGATTACAAAGATTTTCCCAAATCTCTATACCTTGTATATCAAATTTCGAGTTTGTAGACTTAAAATTGACAGAGTTATTGTGTAGGGAAATGTATACAGACACACACACACACACACACAGAGACACGTTCACTTATATATTATATCTGCCCCTTTAAAAACTCGGTTCTAATTGTCGAGCACTTTATGTTGAAATGAAATAAATCAGTCACTTAAGCCCACGTATGCAGATCCTGATGTTAAAATCATATGATCACTCTCGGCTTTCTTGAATGACATTTACAATTTATAAATGTTAATTTCAACTATATTGCTCGCCGCGGTTAACGTTGGCTGAACGGTTTGTTCATTGCTAATGGCGTCAGAGATGGTTTCGTGACCGGATTTAAATCTCCCAACCAGCAGTAATCCTAACTCCCTGCACTGATGATTCTCGAAAGGATAAAACACTAGTGTCTGTAGGTATTAAAAATAATTATAGTAATAATAATAATAATAATAATAATATATATATATATATATATATATATATATATATATATATATATATATATATATATATATATATATATATATATATTAACTCAAATGACCCACTGTAACCCACTTTCCGGTTTATGACATCCGGTTGCGCATGCGCACATGACCTGCGCACTGAAATATTAACGTTATTTCGAAATTATTATTTAACATGGGAAGAGTGGGGTTTAAAATAACTTAAACGTAATACAGAAATGAACGATGTAAAAAAAAAAAAGCAGACAGTATTAAGAATTGTTTATTTGGATAATTTAAATGCGAAAAAAAAAAAAAAGAATAATTGGGATGCTGAAATATTAACGTTATTATTTCGAAATTATTATTTAACATGGGAAGAGTGGGGTTTAAAATAAACAAAAAACAAAAGAACAATTGGGAGGCTGAAATATTTATGTTATTATTTCGAAATTATTATTGAACATGGAAAGAGTGGGGTTTAAAATAACTTAAACGTAATACAGAAATGAACGATGTAAAAAAAAAAAAGAAAAAAAAAAGCAGATATATCAAAATTTGAATTTAACTATAATAAGTATTATGGTATCTGTTCAGTTCACATTTGCCTATAAGTATGGCCAACCACTTATAATTCAGTAACTGTAAAAAATTTTTCAAAAATAATCAATTATAATAAACAGAATAACTCATAAAAATCTATCTATATTCTTTTTTCATTTTACTATACTTTCGTAGAAATGTTTCTGTTATGTCACAAAAAACTATTTTCTTTACATCACAAGTGTCACGCTCATACATGAATTCCATAGCTAATATAACATATTGACCCAACGGGTCACAGGTAGTCTAGTATATATATATGTATATATATATAATTTCCAGTCTTTTATCTTCCATCCATCTCCTCCCATAACATCTTGTATTCTCATTCTTCTTTCTCGTCTTTACTTCCTCTACATATTCTCATCCCTTATTCTACTTCTTCTTCTTTCTTTTCCTTTCCTTTTCTTTCTATTTTTCTTTCCATCTCCGTCTCTATTTTCCCTCTCTCTTTTTATTCCTCCCCTTTCTCTTTGTCTCTCTTCCATTTCTCTATTTCTTTCTTCCTTTCTTTCTCTCTTATTCTTCCATTTTCCCTCTTTCTCTTAACCTCTCTCTTTCTTTCACTCTACTTTCCTTTCCCCCTCTTTCCCTCAATTTTATTTTCCCTTCTCTTCTTCCTTCACTTCTCTTTTTCTTTCTATTTCTCCCTTCTCTTTCTAGTCTCTCGTCACTCTTTCATGCCCACGGAATAACATATCTAAACAACCAATTGTTTTTGTTGTTGTTGTTGTTGTTATTATTATTATTATTATTATTATTATTATTAATAATAATAATAATAATAATAATAATAATAATCTTCAATAAAATCCAATGATTCACCCTCCTTCTATCCTTAACTCTTTTCTCCCTCCTTTTTCTTTCACTCTCTTCCTGTTTTTTTCACCCTCTTCCTCCTTCTTTCACCCTCTTCCTCTTTATTTTTCTTTCTCTTTCTTTCATGCTCTTCCCTTTTGTTTCACCCACTTTCATCATTCTTTCATTTCCTCTATTTCATTATCTTTCTTTCTTAATCTTTTATTATTCTTTCTTTCTTTCGCTTTCTTTCACACTTCTTTTCTCCCCCCCCCCTCTCTCCCTATCCATTTTCGTTCTCTTTCCCTTTTCCTTCTCTCTTTCTTCCACCCTCTCGTTTTCCCTCCTCTTTATCTATATTTCCAACTCCCCATATTTCTCTATTTCCTCTTTGATATTTAAAGACCAACATAATATCCAAACAACTCGTTTATAATAATAACAATAATAAAGAACCTCCAATGAAACCAGACCAACTGCAACCTCATTGGTCTGATAATCAGAAATCATAATACGCATGCGCGCCCCCCCACACGTTACCATTCTTTGCAACTCCCTTTGCACCGACACCAAAACCATACTACTGGCCCACATTTCATCCCCCTCTACTTTTCTGAACTCACCAGCTCATCTCTACCCACTTCAAAGCATATGGATCGAGACCATTACTCAAGTGAATATTCTCTCCTTTCGTTGTGCATCGACCCTCACCAAAAGGTCAATTCCATTTTGGAATGGGACCAAGTTTTCCAATTTAAACCTCCCTCGGGTCGATTTGGAAGAAACACAAGAAGCACAATTGCGTTTTGAACTTTGTAAAGTCTTTCTGCATTGATGTCTATTAACTCTACGGAATTGGTAAATATCTGCTTTGCACTCAGTTCTCCTATTGAAACCATTTTCACTTTTGCCCCCATTTAATGTCTCCTTCTAGATGAAACATAACGTCGGTTTTATATATACATTTCTTTATATATAACATATAATATCGGAGAGTGGACTTATATATATATCTTCTCTATATAAATAAAATGAACTCATTTTTTCCCGTTTGATTTTGACCTTAATAGGATTAAAAATCAAGATATTTCATGCAAATATAATATGCACAAACGGCAGAACAATATCTGAGGTGTGTTATAGGCTTATTATTTCTCAAATTCCTCGATAATCTTAGATTTCTATACTTTTTCTGCTGAGAAGTCACGGCCAAAATCGGTTAAGATCAATGGAAGTGGTAAAATATTTTCTCTCTAATAAATTCCTCCTCCCCCTGCCACCACTTAACACCGGTTGGAGATCGTTCACAAGGAACAGTTGAGAAGAGAACACCGGTTTGGCTTCGTAGTTCTTTCATGTGAAGTTATTTAAAATCACTAAACTAAGCTGCAGTGCTCTGTGGCGTAGTGGTTAGCATGCTGGACAATTCACATTATATTTTCACGTTCGCGCCGACCTACCGTAGTCGTTTTTTTTTTTTTCCTAAACAACTGGAATGGACTTTTCTTGGTGGCCGAACTGTTAACGTTGCAGATGTTTTTTTTTCACACTTTATTTTCCTACTTTTACTCATGACTCCGGGTTTGATCCTTCCTACTTACCTACCATAACATTTTTTAAAACTCCCCCCCCCCGTCCCGGAAACAAACACTCGGGCAACGCCGGGTACCCCCGCTAGTATATATATATATATATATATATATATATATATATATATATATATAACAAGATAAATTGAATATCGGTATATACAAATTTATTTGTCAGTTCAATAAGGAGAAACGTCAATAGAAAGAGGAGTTATAAATGCTCTTTATACCTAGGCATTTCGAAGTCTAATGCTTCTCATCAGAAGAGAAGGGAGCTCGGTTACGGATATAGGGAAATGAGCAAACCCGTGGACATTCCTCAGTAAGGGCGCCTCAAGCGATTAGCCATAAACTAACTCCTTCTTAAAGAGTGAAGGCAAAGCCTGGGCGGGTAGACTTCTTAGAGCTGCACAAAACTAGCATCACACCGCAATCAATAGGGACAGGATAATTACAAGAATGGTCTAATCTCTGTTGATTTTGGGGTCAAGGATAAAAATCCCTAGCCGAGAAGAACAAGTTTGGTTTGGTTTGATTGTTTTGTTTTACGGCATATCAACCCTCTTCGGGTTATTTAATGCCAAATCCAGTTATTTTGAAGAAGGTTTTTATTCTTCAATCTCTTTGTATTTTCAATTGCTAGTTTGTAGTGTTTGGTTTGGTTATTTTATAGTGGATTTTATCATTTTTGTTCCCTACACGGCAGAACATGAATGAGTTCTGCAATGGGAGAGGGAAAAAGGTTACAGTATTAACGTTTTGTACATTTTATGTTAGGAAACCAGTCAGGAAGTTGGGGGGGGGGAGATAGAAAGAGAAATGGGAAGAAAGAAAAGGAGGAAAAGATGGGCTATTGTTTTTGTTTGTGTTTTTACAGAACATGATTAAGTTTTGCAAAAGGAAGTAGAAAAACAAAAAACATCAATGTTAGGTGCATTTCGTTTCTGGAAGCTAATATCTTCAGACAGCCTGATCTGCTAGCACCAGAGAACAAGGTAGAGAAAAGGAAATAGAAGACGGAGGAGGGTTAAGTTTTTTAGTAGTTTAAGAGAAGAAAAGTAGTTGTATGGGAAGTTGACAGAGAATGGAAGTCAGGCGTTTGATTTTATTATAAATATATCGCCTTTGTTTTGTTCCTTTGTTTCATGATTTTGCGTCTCGTATAGAACATATCATGGCGGTATAGGGAAAACTTCACGCTTTACTTGGCTATGCACAGAAAGGCAATGACAAAAAAAAAACATTTACCTAGAACCTGCTGCAAAGAACGTGGGTGACTTCTATCGAGCTAGAAGACTACTCACACCTGAAAGTATCCTGTACCTCCGCAAGGACATCGTTCGCCCATGCATAAAATATTGTTGTCACATCTGAGCTGGTGCATTTACCACTAGCCTCTCCCTCTTAGATAGGCCCCAAAAAAGAGTCTTCAATCTAATAGGTCCCACGTTGTCAACTAAGCTCCAACCCCTGTCCCATCGCTGCAATGTTGCATCTCTGTGCCTGTTTTACAAATATTTTAATGGAATGTGCTCTGATGAACTCATTGCACTTGTGCCCCCTTGACATACGTATCCCCGACAAACCAGCCTAGCAACAAAATCTTACCCCTTCACTGTTAAGATCCCTAAATGCTAGAAAGCTTTCTACTCTAATAGTTTCTTCCCTCGAACAGCTAGAATTGTGAATTCCCTTCCTGCTACCAGCTTCCCTGACTGTACTTATATGCAGAAGTTTAAATGTAACGTAAACCAGCATCTTGTTAATCTTTCTAGGCATGGTCTCAAGTGGTGATATGCCTTGTTAGGAGTGAACATGAGTTAATAAAAATAAAAATAAGCAAATGATTCCAGTAGTCCTTATTAATAATTAATTAATACTCGTCAGGACATCTTAAACAATACGTCTACTTGCTACGCATTTTCCATACAGATTCTCAGAACTTCACGCTACAAAATTCCTCGTCTTAGGTTACTTCCGCTAAACTTGTTTCCTACACATTTGCCTAAACTGCTAATCGCCTGAACCCTGCTGACTCTTTATCTACAATATATCCTGTTTATGTCTGCGTTGATTTTTCCCAACCGATATTTTTCAACCAAATCAACACTAGCTGATACAGATATCCGACATTCCATAATACAGAAGAAGAAAAAAAAAACCAGATCAATCATTTTCCGTTAAAGGTTAACGAAAACAATATTTCGTTCCGAAAGGATGCTTCCATCTTTTTCGTTTATATATATATATATATATATATATATATATATATATATATATATATATATATATAACCTTCATCTGCCCTCGGCCATTCGGTTCAGCGCCCCGCACACTCATCTTCATTCTTTGGGATCAATCCAAGCGATGTCACATTCAAGACATAAATATTTATATTCACTGGCGACGAATGGTCGTTAAGTCTGCTTGTCAAAATGTCTATTATTTATCTGAGATTTTCAGGCGATGTTCTGTTCTTCTATACGAAAATCAAATATCATTGTTTACGCCTGAAAACAAAAAAAAAATTATTATAAAGGTCAAAGGTCTTGCCAACATCGGAATTATTAATCAAATATGAGAACACCAATCAAAATTTGCATCTTCATCCCTACTACAGTGTAACCCGGACATGAGACCATAATATAAGAAAAACAGATATAAGACAGATTTTCTCTGGTCCCAAATTAGAGCCTTTGTTAATGTACAGTGTAACCCAGATATAAGAGAGCTATAAGGACCTAAAAAAGAAGTCTCTTATATCCGGGTTGCACTGTATTATATGAGGAATTTTGTGTGTATGTGTGAGAGTTCGTTCCCAATGAACTTGAAAACGGCTGGGCCGATTTTTATGAAATTTCACACGAATATGTGCCTGGCAATGTTCCTAGATAGGTTTTCTATGGGAATGTGGCCGATAAATATTGAAAATCAATAATTGAAATAATCCGATGAAAGAAGAAACGGGAGATTTTGAACAAAGTTAATACCTTACACATCACGAGTGTATTTCAGATGTTTCATTATCACACAAGCAGTAAGGCCCGAATTTCAAATAAAACAAATGGCTCCTACGTGATTGTTATGTCGTAAATAGTAACACGTCCAAAAATTACGGAAAGTGATAAATACAAGAATAATTATTAATGAAAAACAGTTTTTGATAAAATGTAGATGGAGAATAAAATTCGTCCAACATTTTGAATAACGTTCGTCACGTGACGTAAGCAACAGAACTTAATTGTCTCTTCTGTCAAGTTATCTCTTTAAGTAAGCGTAATATAGTGATTTCCCTCTATTTTAACATTTTTTTTTCACTAATAATTATTTTTCTACCTTATCGGTTTTCGTAATTTTTGGATACGTTACTATTTGCGACGTGGTAATTACGTAGGTATCATATGTTTTACTTGAAATTCAATATTTCGATTCGTTCGTTCAAGTACCGATTAAATGCTTACATATCTATGAACAATCTTGTTTCGTTTTTGTGAAAATTCATCAATATAACTTAAAACAACTTACCAACGGGTTCGAACTTACAACCTTGGGTCTTGTATGTAGCCCAATAAACCTTCAACCACCGAGTTAGCCAACAAAAGCGCTCGCAAGAAATATCTCAAATGTCTATTTATAAACACTTGAACCGTGCTCAATTTGTTTATTTATAAAGAGCTTTGCATTATGTTAAAAAGCAGCAGGAAACCTGATCCACAATAATGCTCTACCCGAAAAAGCGGGGAAGGGGGGCTTATATTGATAGCCACAGACAAACTGTTTCGCTATATCACAACTCTTTAGTACACACGCAGATATGTGTGTGTGTGTGTGTGTGTGTGTGTGTGTGTGTGTGTGTGTGTGTGTGTAAGCATTACAATATATCTAACTTTGGATTTTGTTTCCAGCATCAATTGTTATTAACCTCTGATTTCTCTAGCCGGCATATTGAGCTTCCAATTGTTGTGATGACTTCTAATTTAAAAACAATGCTTTTCCTTTATATCAGTCATTGTATGTATGTATGTATGTATGTATGTATGTATGTATGTATGTATGCATGTAGTCAAGGTCTGGTGTGGACGTGTGTTAAAAGCACACAGATGTCTTAGCATCATACTGTGCTTCTCCCAGACAAATCAACCCCACGTGCACATCGTGATCACTGCCACGCAGACGGGGCTCTTATGAACGACGAATGTCCTGCGCCGTATAACTGGACCTCCACTGCCTTGTTGGCCAAGGTTCTTTTAACCAAAGGCTAAGGGTGAGTAACCCTGACAGAAACCTACAGAGGAGCTTAGGCCCTGTCAGCTGCGGCATATATAACCCACCGGCGTGTGCCTAAGTCCCAGCCATGGATCAAATAAGATAGTGGGTGGTGGGGGCTCCTGTAAGCCGTGGTGAAGGCAACCTCTCTAGGAGAAGGAAGACCCTTATATAAAACCTGCGGCGACTGCTGCTTCCAATTATGTTGACTTGCTCTTCTTTTGGTTCAATGTGGCAGTTGTTTAGAGAGTTGGATTGTCTCAGTGCAAAGTCTTTCCTCACTATAAAAAGCTTCAAGCACAGGCATCACTTGATATGCAATCGAATACACATTTTGCAATCAGTGTGTATCTCGATAACAAAAAAAGGCTGGCTGTAGCCTGAAACGGCAAACGGACATTCAATAGGGATTGATGCAGATATGGGCGTGAATGACAATAAAGGCTCTGGAATTTCCAGGGTCTGGTCTGGTAGGTGTTCAGGGCGCCACAGCTTGGACCCGGTCATTAGTGGATGTGCTGGACTATAGCAGGTTCATAGAGGTGACCGTCTGGCACGTGCTGCTAGTTGCGCTCATGTTTGTGCCATTTGAGCCAGAGATATATTAAGTAATGGCAATACTCGAGAACGAGTTGCTGCCGTCATGTATGTATGTATGTATGTATGTATGTATGTATGTATGTATGTATGTATGTATGTGTATAAAGGGCGAATGAACTCTTTTTCTGGGTCAGCGGCCAACTAGCACCGTGTATATTTGTGTGTGTGTATATGTGTATTGGGGTAGAGAGGGCTCCCATAAGCCGTGGTGAAGGCAACCTTTCTAGGAGAAGCAAATCTCTGATTTAAAAAACCCTAAAGCGGAAGACCAGTATCCGCATTAAGCTGGTCTGCAGTTTAATTTGTTGCTGGCTATCTTGCTCTTGCTTGTTGCTGGATCTCAATATTTTGAACCGAGAGAGAGACTTAGCTGTCGTACAAAGCTAAGACTCTGTAACATCATATTTGTATAGATACTCCCTCAGACATTTGGGCTCATGGATTTTAAATGTCTGATGGAGTGGCACTCGTCTGACAAGACGTTGCAATCATCATGTGTATATGTATGTATGGGTGTACATGTGTGTGGGAGAGGAGAGGTAGAGATGTATGGACACACCAGTCGGACAAAGAAGCGTTATATATCAAATGGCCCAAAATCTAAGAGGTTTTCACTAATATTTTACTATATTTTGAACAAAAGGAGAAGTGAATTAAGTAAATAAAAATGAAAATAAAGAGGAATATTCTTTGTCTACTGTTTAAAAACATTACGGCTGTGTATATGGGTATCAATTAATGATGGGCATTGGAAGTTACAGAAGGCAGTTGAAAAAAATAAATAAATGTGTGTATATGTGGGTGGGCGTGTTCACACATAGAATCCAGACAGGAAGGAGGACATTGTCCTTTCACCCCCCCTCCCCCCCCCGTCCCATACCTAGAACCATAATAAATTTATGATTCCAATGGGAAGCATCAGTTTTGGTCAAAAGATTCCACTTATCTGTCTATATCTGTTCATCAGTCTCCATGTGTGTGTGTGTGTGTGTGTGTGTGTGTCACTCTTCATGTGTATGTGTGTGTAATCTGTGTGTGTACGGGCATGTGTAGAAGCATGTGTGGCAATGTATGGGTGTACATGCATGTATGTTTACATATGCGAGTGTGTACACGGCGTGCGTGGGTGTCAAGTACAACATTTTATGAAAGACTTGGTTTTGAATAAAGGCCACACAAGTTGCTGAATATTCCAAGTCAAAAATATTGGGGGGTTGTATTCAGATAGATCTTAACCTCATTGGCTGTACCCGTTCCTCTCCTGCTGCTAGCCCTTCACGCCCTGCACTCATGTTTCCATCATTCACACTGAAGAAGACCGAAGGATCGGTCGAAATTATGAGCTCTTGAAAGAAACGTTTTCGTTTTTTCGAAAGACATTTTGTATTCCTACACGTCAACAAATAGGAAATAAATACAGAAAATATATAAACATTTATATATTTTTCGTATTGATATTTGTCCATATATATGTATGTGTGTTTGTATATGAGAATACTCAGCCTAAAACGGGCATAATTAATTCCTCAAATGGGATGTTTTGCCGATATTTGTGCCACAGTAAACCCTTTAAATACTCCAAAGAAACTGAAACTTTTTGAATATTTTATTAATTAATGTTAATTTTTAATATTAAACAAAGGAATTTCATTCTCTTCTTTGCCTGTTTGGATAAAAATAAATTGAACTAGATATAGCCCACATTTTCACCACTTTCGCCAACAAGTTGTGTTCCAAAATTCATAATGATCAGTTTATAAGTTCCTGTACATATAAATATGTAAACATTAACATAATTAATTTTATATATGTATATATGTATGTATACATATATGTATATATATAGATGTTTATATGTGTGTATTTATATATATATATGCATGTATGTATTTGAATGTATGTATATGCGTATATATATATTTATGTATATGCATATATATACGTGTATATATATGTATTTATATATATATGTATTTATATATACATATATATATGTATATATATACATGTATGTATATATATATATATATATATATATATATATATATTATATATGTACGTATGTATATGTTGTGTCGTGGAACAACAATCAAAATAAGAACAATCAAGTTGAGGTTCGGTTAAGAACAAGTATATTAACAATAATGTACAAAGATAGGAAAGCGTGTATATCTGCTGGGCACTCGGCTAGCAGTTAAAGTGCAGTCGCATCTCTCTCACCGGTGTTAGAATTACGCTATTTATACTGCTAATCGGTGTAAATTCCTCTGTTCAATGAAGGACGGTATAACACCCCCCCCCCGTGAAAATATCCTATCTGGGATTAATAACGTTTTTGTTTTGGGTTCACCCTAATCAATTCTGTTGATTTCCGTTTTCTGTTTGATCTTCTGTTCTCCGGAGCTGTCTCTGGTATGGGTACCTGAAAAGTATCAAACACTGGGTCCATGATGTCCTCCTCGGGCGATCTGGTCACCTCACTGTTCGAGTATCTTTTCCGAATTTGGTTAGTGTGACGTTTGTGCACGAAATCTGGTCCCTTAATCATGTATACCATGTTGCCTATTTGTTTCTCAACAATGCCGAACTCCCAGAAAGTCTTATAAGTTTTGTGAATCTTGTAGAAGACTCTTTCGCCAACTTTATACCGTTTTTTGTTATCGTTTTTTTTTTTTTTAGGTTTGGCCTATCCTGGTTTGGTAACAATTTGTGAATAATCGATCTAACCTTGCGTCCGAACATAACCTCAGCAGGTGTCTTCGATATTTCGATGTTTACATTCGAAGTAACTCTGTAGACTTGTAAAAACTGTTGGGTTGACTTATCCGTCGGCGACTTGCTAGCTTTTTTCAGAGCTCTCTTGAACGTGTCAACGAATTTCTCTGCTTGTCCATTACTTCTTGGGTGGTATGGCGGAATGGTTATATACTCGATTAGATTATCCTCGCAAAACTGTTTAAATTCGGTAGACGTAAATTGCGTTCCATTGTCTGTAACAATGCAGTCTACTACACCAAACCTAGCGAATAGTTCATACAGGAAGTTGATAGTTACCTCGGATGTGGGATTCTTACATTGTAATAATTCCGGCCATTTAGATAGGCTGTCTACAACAATGAGATAGTAGAACCCATCTAGTGGTCCTGCAAAATCTAAATGAATCCTAGACCAAGGTCGGTCCGGTTTTGCGCACGATCCGAATTGAGTCGGAGGAGCTTTCATAGCTAATGCGCAGCCTGTACACTCCCTAATTTTTCCTTCTATATCCTTATCCATGTTTGGCTAATAAACGAAAGAGCGCATAAGGCTTTTCATTCTTGATATACCTGGATGTTCTACATGGAATTCCTTGAGCATTCTTTTCTGTAATGTCGCAGGAATTACGACCCTGTCGCTATATAGCAGGACGTTATCGCAAATTGAATAAATTTCTTCATCCAGTTCGTTATTATTGATCCTTTCTTTCGTGTGTATAATAAATTTGTTCACCTCTGCCTTATTCTTAATCTCATCAAGCGTTACTGGAAGTTCTCTTATCGTGTCACATAACGTATTTTTTACTTCAACTTCCGCTTGAATGGCTGCTATTACCATATCCTCCAATGGTTCTGTCTGTTCAGGTATTAACCTCGATAAACCGTTTGCATTACCAATTTTTTAGATGGTACATACTCCATTTGAAAATTGTAATTCACAAGTATGGTACCCCATCTTTGGAGTTTATTCGCTGTATGTTGTGGTAGTCCCTTTTTCGATCCGAAAATCGTTAATAATGGTTTGTGGTCTGTTTGTAACAGAAATTGCCTACTGTGCAGGAAACGATGAAATTTCTTTACCGTGAATATAATACTTAGCGCCTCTTTTTCAATTTGTGAGTAGTTCTTTTCGGCTGACAAAAGTGATCGGGATGAATGTGCTATGGGTTTCACTTTTCCATCATCCATTTTGTGTAAAATGCATGCTCCTATGCCATCAGAGCTGGCATCGCTTGCAACTATAATTTCCCGCTTGGGATTATAATGTGCCAGAAACAAGTCAGACGTTAAAGTCTCTTTAATTTCCCGAAATACTTCTTCACACTCTTGCGTCCAGACCAATTTTGGTCTTTCCTTAACAGTTCATTTAAAGGCGACCTTAGTTTATGCATATTTGGCACAAATACATTGTAGTAATTTGCCAAACCTAAGAAACTTTGTAAAGACGCAATATTTTCTGGGGCAGGCATATTCTTTATTGCACTCGATCTAACTGGATCAGTCCTTCTTCCATGTTTATCGATGATTTGCCCCAAGTATTTTATTTTCTCTATGAAAAATGTACATTTTTCCTGTTTTACTTTAAATCCATAATCCTGGATCCTTTTGAATACTTGGTTTACATGAGCTTTGTGTTGTTCTTTGCTAGCGCTTTTCATTAACACATCATCCAGGTACCCTACTGCGAAATCCAACCCATTTAACATAATGTACATAATTTGCTGAAAAATCGCAGGGGCGACTTTGACGCTAAAAGGAAGTCTGTTAAACTTGTACAATCCCTTATAGGTATTAATACATAGCAGCTTTGAACACTCCTCATCGACTGGAACTTGTAAGTACGCGTCACGGAGGTCGATTTTAGAAAAATATTTCCCTCCACTCCGTTTCGCAAATATCTCTTCAGGGCTCGGAAGAGGGTAATGGTGATCTTGTAATGCCCTGTTTAAGCTTGTCGCGAAGTCGGCGCAAACCCGAATCTCCTTACTCTTCTTTTTGATGTAAACCGTTGGTGCAGCCCACTCACTGTGATCAATTTTTGCGATGACGCCCATGTTTTCGAGTCTTTCTAATTCACCGTCTATCTGTTCTATAGCGGCGTATGGAACATTTCTTTTCTTTCTGAACACTGGCTGTTCATTTACTTTTACGTCAAATTTTGCTACCACTTTTGTACACCTTCCCAAACCGCCTGAAAATGTGTCTGGGAAAATTCTCTTTTAACTCCCTCTTAAGTTTTTCTGCCTCCACATTCGAATCCTCAACCTTTTAGCAAAATGAGCTTAAAGCAGATTCCATAGTCTCAATTTTCCGAACAGATCAGTTCCAAAAAGGTTGTTTGATTTTCGCATGACAAAAATTCTTGCTTTTCCGGCCCTGTTCTGGAAAAACATATTCATCAATAATTCTCCTTCGAAGGTAATTTTTTCGCCACTGACGCTTCTCGCCGTTTTATGTGATTTAATCATAGTGGGTCTCCCAAGCCTCTTCCATGTCTGTACATTAATAATGGAAATGTCAGACCTACTATCAAGCTGTAGCCTTACTTTCCTTTTAAATATTTTGACCTGTACGCATTTCCGGATATTTTGTTCCTCAGGTTCAATTTTCGTAAGTTTAATGGATGTCTTTCTACCAGATATTTTCTACAATGCGATGCTTTATGCCCTTTCTGGTGGAAGTTGTCACATTGTTTGAATTTGAAGGGACACTCATTGTACCACTGTTTATTTCCACACCTCCAACATGGTCCAGATGGAGCTTTTCCCTGTTTCTTTCTCTGGTTATTTTTTTTTTTAGTCGAATTTTTCTTTTGATGGATCTTTTCAATATGCGACACTCCGCTTTCCTCTATGTCACGACTGTCTTGTTTCAACGCAATAAACCGTTCACAGTCTTCCGCTAAGTTTTGTAGTTTTAAATTCGGTTCGTTTTCGAGTTTATTTAAAACACGACGCCTCATTTCAGCGTCTTTATTTAAGACCAGCCCTTGCACAAATATTAAACATTTAAAATTATCTGATTATAATTCCTCCAGTTTAAAATCGTCGCAATGCTTGTTCACTATACTTGCATAAGTAGTGTAGTCGTCTTCCTCTCTTCTAGTAACATTCATACATTTCTATCGCCTATGAAAAAGAGACGTTTTTGCAGAAAACAGTTCTGTAAGTAGCGTAACTGTTTCTTGGAAGCTCAACTCACTGGTCTTTTTTGTGAGAATAAAATTCACGAACTTTGTATGCTCGGCTGTTCCCAATTTCCTTAACAAAAGCCTAACTTTTTTCGCGTCTGACCAGGTACTACAATCCGATATAAAAAATATCCTCATATCGTCTATAGTACTGGACGAAAGTGACATCGTCTTCTGGATTATAATTGAAATTTTCAATAGCGGTTCACACAGCTGTTTGAGAAAATGCATTATGATTATCGTCCGCTTTAGTTAACTGTGTCGCCTCCAGAATTTTTCTTTGTTCTTCCTGTGTTTTCATCAATATTTCCTCGAAGCGTTTCTGTTGTTGAATCATTTTTTCTTCAAATGCTTCTTTAAATCTCTCTTCTCTTTCTACTTGTTGTTGAATTTGCTGCTTTTGCAACGCGAGATTTTGCTCTGCCTGGAATTGGAACAATTCCAACAGTGAATCTTTGAATTTCACATCCGTCATACGAATTCAGTTCACAATTTACGCTTGTAAATATAAAAAAAAGTTTTCTTTCTCAATTCTTTTGTTTGAAGAACAACAGTTTAGCAGTCCTTTTGTAACTTAATCTGTTGAAATCTATATTTCTAGTCTTACTAGAAACAATCCAGCGAAATAAAATTTGTTTGACATTTTTTTTTATTTGCACGTGTTTTTGCGTAGCAAAAATAAAATCCGTCGCTTTAAATATCCGACGAATTCGTATGGAAAACTTTTATTTATTTATTTATTTATTTATTTATACACTCTTTGCCTTTTGCAAAAAATGACTTGATTCTTTACGTGTTTGTTAAGCACAAATGACTTACGCGAATAATTATTTC
>NC_136516.1:76324345-76439345 GCF_053919585.1 Euprymna scolopes | reverse complement strand
TATATATACATATATGTGTGTGTATATATTTGTTTATATATACGCATATATGTGTGTGTATATATTTGTTTATATATATGCATATATATGTGTGAATATATTTGTGTGTATATATATATGTATATATATGTATGTATATATATATGTATGTATATATGTGTATATATGTATGTGCGTGTGTATATATGTGTGTGTGTGTGCGTGTATATATATTTGTGCATATATGTGTGTGTGTATATATATATGTGTATATATATATATCTATACATATGTGTGTGTATATATATATGTGTATATATATATATATCTATACATATATGTGTGGGCCCTGTCAGTGGGGCATTAGAATACACTGACTGCCCCCCTGCAGAGGGTAAAAGTCCCTCAATGGGGCCACCTGTTGGCCGTGGGTGGCGACCCGTGACACCTTGGAACGGAATCCTGGTGATTGAAGGTCCTGGAGGACGAGTTCATGAGCCTCCTCTTCCTAACACATCTCTTTGGCCCTTACCTCGGTTAGACGGGCGGTCGGAAGGGCCCGATCCGATCAATCGGCTGGTCAGGTCAAGCACTATGTCTACTATCAATGGTTCAGACTAAACTGTGAAATTTAAAATTAGCAAAAGAAATCCTCTTAAACAAAACCATAGAAAACTGATAAACCTCACCCCTAAAGTAGACGTTCGAAAGCGCTGGCCAAGGGTCAATCAGCAAGTGTAGAATCCAATCCCGACATGGCTGCAATCACACAATTTTGTTCACTCTAGATTTGGGTAGTGAAAAATTGAGTAATGACAGATGCTCGGTATTTCTTACTTGACTGAGTATACTGCCTGTGTAGCCCTGACTCTGTCAAGGCGAATGGGTTTCCCCCTTGACAAGTCCCAATATTGGGCTCCGGGGTGGGTGGGGAACACAGGCAAAGAAACTTTTATCCATATTTATGTCAAAAAATTAAAGTTACCCCACACAATAAACTAAATCAATCCAAAGGAGTTATCCGTAGCCGGGAACTATCACTGGCTTCACCTGAAGAAATCCAAAACGAACTGAGCAAACAAGGAGTCATTGACTCTAAAAGAATCTATATAAAGAAAAACTCAGAAAAAATACCAACCCATACTTACATTATTACATTTAACACTCCAAAAATTCCACCTAAAATTAAAATTGGTTACACCATGGAACCAGTTGAAATATACATCCCAGATCCTCTGAGATGTTTCAACTGTCAAAAATTCGGTCACCATAGAGATGCCTGCAGAGGTCATCCCACGTGCGCTAAATGTGGCTCTAAAGAAATAAGTCACAATGAACAAGAATGTCACGAGTCCAAATGTATAAACTGCCAAGGGGAGCACCCTGCCTACTCAAAAAGCTGTGAACGATGGAAAACTGAAAAAGAAATCTTAGCCACAAAGCATAAACGAAACATTTCTTACTTAGAAGCGAAGACAATAGTGGAAGGAGTCATTAGAAATAAAACATATGCGAAAATAACAGAAAAAACAAATCCCACCAACCAGCCTGATAAATACAATGAACTTATTGAAAAACTGGTACATCTAGAACCAAACGAATTGCTTAACTTCCAAAAAAAACTAAAAATACAACACTTTCAAAAACTAGAAAAATTAAAACTAGAAACTAGGAAAGAACCCAATAAAGTATTTATCTCCTCCCAAACCCAAGCCTCCCCTCTTAAAAGCCAATATCCCCAAGAACTAACTTTCTTAAAACCAAATAATAAACCAGCAAAACAAAAAATAGAAATCCTCACCAAAAATTTAATAGAAACTGATGAAATGGAGACTGAATATCAAACAGAAACCCCAAAACAAGAAATTTCCTATCGAACACCACCAAAACAAAAGAAAAACCTAAACAAAACAGTTATAAGGTCCCGTTCAAACTCCAGAACTAGAACCCCAATCCCTAAAAATCAAACTGAACCTGAAGATGAAATGGAAACAGAATACCCAAACCAACAAACAGAAACCTTAAATCAAGAAATCTCCCATCGATCAACGTCAAAACAAAAGAAAAACCAAAACAAAACGGACATAAGGTCCCATGCTAATTCTAGTTCCAGATCCCCAAACAAAAAACCCGAAACAAAAGACCAAACAGAAGACAAGCCAAAAACAGAAGAAAAAAAACAAAGCTAATTGAAAACCCTCCACAACTTGCACTAAATCCATACCTTATATCAACACCAATACTAAAACCCATAATCAACTAAAAAAAAAGAAAGAAAAAAAAACACAGCACAGAGGATCATTACCTTACCACCAATGACCTATAAACCAGTATTCCTTCAATGGAACATTAGAGGTGAAAAGGCAAATTTCGACGAATTGAACCTTCTCATTGCCTCTTTTCACCCAACAGTCATATGCCTACAAGAAACTTATAAGAAAATTCAGAACACACTACATATCAAACGATATACAACCTATGATTATATACACGAACAAGGAAATAGAGCCTCCGGAGGAGTGTCCATTCTAATTAATAATAATATAATTCAAAGCGAAATCAAACTGAATACAACACTACAAGCCGTTGCAGTAACCATCAGTCTAAGAAAACCGCTAACAATTTGCTCCCTATACCTGCCACCTAATGAAAACATAAATAAAACAGACTTGAACTTATTGACCCAACAACTCCCTAAACCTTTTATCCTCATGGGTGACTTTAATAGCCACAATGAACTATGGGGAAACAAACAAACAAGCAGAAGAGGTAAAATTATCGAAAATTTTCTCGATGAAAACCAACTATGTTTGTTTAACAACGGAACCAACACCTATCTTCACCCTAGCTCTGGAACACTCTCGGCTATTGACCTCACCATATCAGAACCCAGTATTTTCCCAGAATATAAATGGAATGTACATCATGAGACCTGTGGGAGTGATCACTTCCCGATCATCCTAGAAGGTCAAGAACCAGAGAATGACACTAAAACACCCCGATGGAACTTGCATAAGGCCAACTGGGAAGATTTCAAAAAAATGTGCCACACAGACCTAGTGCAAGAAGCTAATTTAACAAAAGATGATGACATTACCCACTTCACCAATACTCTAAATATTATAGCTGAGAAAACTATTCCTAAAAGCTCCCCATCAACAAGATATAACAAGCCTTGGTATAACAAAGATTGCAAAGAAGCGCTCAGAGCCAGACGAACAGCACTCAGAAAATTTAATAGCCAACCAACTAAAGAAAATTTAGAAAATTACAAAATAAACCGAGCCAAAGCTCGCAGAACCATTAAGCAAGCTAAGCAATCAACATGGCAAACTTATGTTAGCCAACTAAATTCAAACACCAAACCTAAGGAAATATGGAACATGATAAACAAAATTACTGGGAAATACACTAAACAAGCTAATAAACATCTCATCCATCACAATGTCAAAATCACTAACAAAGAAAAAATAGCTGAAATCTTAGCAGAAAACTTTGCCAAAAACTCCTCACCGACTAATAGGAACAAAGAATTCCAAGTCATCAAAAACCAAGCAGAACAACAACAAATCCGCTTCCATTCAGACAACACTGAATACTACAATCAAATCCTTACTATGTACGAATTAGAAGAATCTCTCAAAAACATCCATAATTCAACAGCCGGACCAGATGAAATCCCCTATGTCTTCCTAAAAGAATTGCCAATGAAATCAAAAGAATACCTCCTCAAAATTTTCAATGATATCTGGATCAATGAAAAATTCCCCGACACTTGGAGACATGCCATTATAATTCCCATACCTAAACCTTCAAAAGACCCCTCAGATCCAATAAACTACCGTCCCATTGCACTTACTAGTTGCATCTGCAAAACCCTTGAGCGAATGATCAATAGAAGACTATCCTGGTATCTAGAAAGAAATCACCTAATCTCTGAACACCAAGCAGGCTTCCAAAAGGGCAGAAGCCCTATTGACCATATCATAAATTTGGAAACCTATATTAGAGAAGCTTTCATCCTCAAAGAACATGTGGTAACAGTTTTCTTTGACATAGAAAAAGCTTTTGATACCACTTGGAAGTATGGAATATTAAAAGACCTGAATGAACTAGGTCTAAGAGGCAGAATGCCAACATTTATCAAAAACTATCTGAGTGACAGAACCTTCCAAGTAAGACTCGGAAACATCTTATCAAAGTCTCAAAAACAAGAATTGGGAGTTCCCCAAGGTGGAATTCTTTCAGTTACACTCTTTAATGTGAAAATAAACAATATAGTTAATAACATAAACTTCGGAACAAACTATGCCATCTATGTTGATGATCTCATGATTAGTTTTAAGGCCAAACATATGAACACTATTGAACGACACCTACAATTATGCATCAACAAAATTACTAGCTGGGCTACCAAAAATGGCTTCAGCTTTTCTCAAACAAAAACAAAATGTGTTCACTTCTGCCAACATAGAAAAATGCATCCTGACCCCGAGCTAAAAATTAACAATAATAGACTAACAGTTATGGATCAATACAAGTATCTTGGAATCACCTTTGACAAAAAACTCACCTTCATACCCCACATTAAATACTTACGGAAAAAATGCAACCAAAGAATGCAACTTGTGAGAACCATAGCTCATACAAACTGGGGAGCTGATTGCAAAACAATTCTAAAACTCTATCAAACACTGATAAGATCAAAGTTGGACTATGGCTGCTTTATCTACGGTGCAACAAGAAAATCCTACATTAAAGAATTGAACACAATTCACCACCAAGGACTCCGACTAGCACTTGGAGCATTTCCCACTACACCAGTCGAGAGTCTTTATGCAGAAGCGAATGAACCTACACTTGAAATGAGACGGACAAAATTAGCCCTACAATACTATACAAAACTTGCATCTAACACTTCAAGTCCCATATACCAGAGTGTCTTTCACCCCAAACACCAAATCCTATTCCAAAAAAAGGAAAAAGCAATCAAGTCTTATGGTCTCCATATGAAAGAAATAAAAGACGAAGCCAAAATTAACATCTCGCAGATCCACAAAGCTTCTACACTCAAACATCCACCCTGGCTTTCCAAAACTGCTGTAAACCCACCTGAACATCTAAAACACTCTCCTATACTATTAGATCTCTCTAAACACCCCAAATCGAATACAATCAAACCCATCTATATGGAAAAAATACATGACATTCTTCATGACTATCCGGACTATGAACACATTTATACTGACGGAGCTAAAACCAAAGAAAAAGTCGGAAGCTCTGCTATTTATCGGCAAAGAAAAATCCAAAAACGCCTACCTGATAGGTCCTCCATTTTTAGTGCTGAAGCCTCAGCAATAAACCTGGCCCTTAATATTATAAGTGCTGATCAAGCAAACAAGTTTATAATATTTTCGGACTCTTTATCAGTTCTAACTTCATTAAAAGAAAAGAACATTTGTAATCCGCTAATAACTAATCTATTAAACAAACTCGATTTTCTTCATACTCAAAAACAAATCATCCTATGCTGGATCCCAAGCCATATTGGCATCCTAGGGAATACAAAAGCTGACCTAGCTGCTAAAGAGTCACTAAACTTGGATATCTCCAACATAAAAATCCCCTACACTGACTTTAAACCAACCATAAACCTGTATATCAAAACAAAATGGCAACAACAATGGAACACTTATACAAAAAACAAGCTACAAGAAATCAAACCTACACTTGGAGAATGGAATCCCAAATCTAAACTAAACCGAAGAGAAGAAGTGATCATTACAAGATTAAGAACAGGGCATACAAATATCACCCACTCATTCCTATTAAAAGGAGAAAATCCACCTGAATGCTTACCTTGCCAAGAAAACTACACCGTTAAACATTTTTTAATTAACTGCATTGACCTAGCTCCCCTACGCCAAAAACACTACAGCATTAACAACATTAAAGATCTCTTTGAAAAAATAAATGAAAAAACAATTCTAAATTACTTGAAAGAGGTAAACCTCTCCTCCAAAGTATAAATCTACCAAAAAAAAAAAAAAAAAAAAAAAAAAAAAAAACTTTTCAACCCAAATCTCTTACAAACCTTCCTCCAATCTTACCTTGACATACTGGAAAATAAAGAACACCTACCTTACTAAGACATCCAAAGAAAAAAAAATGAACTTATTTGGCCTTAAATGACCATGCAGCTGTTGATAGGCCAATAAACTGAACAAACAAACAAACATATATGTGTGTATATATGTGTGTATATATATGTGTATATATGTATCTATACATATATGTGTGTATATATATGTGTACATATATCTATACATATATGTGTGTATATATATGTGTATATATATCTATACATATATATATATGTGTCTGTATATATATATATATATGTGGATATATATCTATACATATATATATGTGTCTGTGTATATATATGTGTATATATATCTATACATATATATATGTGTATGTGTATATATATCTATACATATATATATGTGGAAGTGTATATATATTTGTGTCTATATATATATATATGTGAGTGTGTATGTATGTATATATATATATATATATATATATATATATATATATATATATATATATATATATATATGCCATGCTGAAAGAATTGTTTGGTAAGAAAAACATATATTTGGAATTTTATATATGATACGAGTATGTTGTTATATTTATCTAATATTGTTCTTCTAAACTAATTGATACACACAAAGAGTGAAATATAATTGAAAAAGCATATTTTACCAAACACTCACATATTCTATGCTAAGAGGAGTATTTGCCAATCTTTGTTTAAATGATTTATATTTTATACTAACTTTATCATCATCATCATCATCATAATAATAATAATAATAATAATAATAATAGTCGGATGTTGCAATAACACAAAATTATTTGCATTAGTGATCGAATAAAATGAAGATTACTAGAAATCTGGAAAGACTTGTTGTCACTCAGACTCCAGTGAACACCACCAATTATTGTTAATTAGAAACACCGATAATGACCTTTGTGAGAACTATTGAGTTGATAATTTAATTTATAAAATTAAGTCGACTGGATTTTCCATGTTAGACTTAAATAGGTGTGCATTTGACAAACCGATATTTGATTCAGTCGAGCCAGTATTTTATTTATTTTTTTGTATTCTTTCTTTTTTTCGTGTTGTTTGCAACAAATTAATGTATTCCGATTCAGGTCTTTAAAAAAAAAAAGGTCGCTTTAAGTCTTTCTTTTCTTTTTGTTAATAAAGATTTTGTTTCATTTTGCAGGTATCCGTAGCTGAACTAATGAAGAATCTTTTATGTAAAAATCCAAACTATATCCGGTGTATTAAGGTAAGAATATATATTTCTTATTTCTATTTCAAATTTAATCTTTTTACTTTTGTTTCCAGTTTTTGTTTTCATGATAATAATAATAATAATAATAATAATAATAATAATAATAATAATACTTTGAATATATATATATATATATATATATATATATATATATATATATATATATATGTAAACACCACAACATGGCTGAAGATTTTGTTTAGTAAATCTATATTTTGTTTGAATCAAAATGAATTCCTTGGTCTTTTTGGCTAGGATTAAAGTGTAGTATCTGTTCTGATACTACACTTCGCCTTTTCTAACCTCGATCAGTGGAGGAGAAATCCTTCTAGATTGAGACAATCTTTATTTTTGCTCCAATCCAGAGTGCCCCTTTTTGGGGAGCTGGATTTGCCTCACATTAAAAACCGACATTGTGGGAAGACAAGTAAATAGGAATAATAATAACAACATGGGACTTAGGAAAAACAAAAAAAACATATAAAAGGACACCATCAAATGAAACCAAGGACACTGAAACTGCTACAAATTTTATAAACTGCCTCTTCCCCTCAAACAAAAGATAGTAATATGATAACACCAACTTCGGTTAATGCCATACAGAATGAACGTGAGAAACCAATGAGGATAGAAAGACCAATGAGAGAGAGCACTAACCAGACCTTCACTGAAAGGGTGCGGAGAGGACTGGGACTTTGGAGGCTTATTTCCAACCAAATCTTAGAGAAGATCAATAGTTGTTGCTAGCAAGAAATCAGTGATAAGGCAGCTGTTGCAATGATTGTCATGATGTGTAATGGAAATTTAGGAAAATTTGTTGTCACTCACAGTCTAGGGAACACTACCGATTATTATCAATGAGCAATTACTGATGATGATTTGTGTTTGATGCATTTTTGATTAGGAAGCCAATATTTTCAGACAGCCTGATCTGGTGCCTTTGTCTCTTTATTAAGTAACAGCTTTCTCCAACATCCAATATTATCATTCTTCTACAAATTTTAGTTAATAACTTCTTCAGCTAAAATTAACTTAATTTGTAGATGTAGTTACAGATTAAGAACCCAGCATTATTCGTGAGTCTTTATGTCGCATTTTAATTTTAAAAATATTTTTACCAATTTTTTTTTTTTTTGCTGCTGTTGTTTGATTCAGAAAATCGAATGTAAATTTGTGGACGCTGTAGAGGATATATGATATCGAAATTGAAAAAAAATCATGCATTACACATTTATTTCCAATAAACAAAAATAGAAATTTATTTAACATTTATTTAATCGTAATAAACAAAAGTTGTATGTATTAACGTAATTACTACTGAAGGTGAAATTTGCTACTGATAGCAAAAATGGCCTCCATCTACAATTTACATTTATTGCTGAAAAGAAAGATGACTTCTCTGTGAAAAAATATTTCAATGAGGATAAATTATATTTACAAACTAATCAAATTAAAATTTATTCTTAACATGCGATTATGTTCAATAAAAAGAAAAAAGCTAGATAGAATCAAATATCGATTTGTCGGCTGCAATACTATGTAGGTCTTGAGTCGAGAATCTGACATCATATTCAAAATGCTTCCTGCTTCTGGGTTGAACTCTCTGATAGTAGCTTAGCATAATGCAATATTCTTCTGGATAATAATTGTAGACTTGTGGTTATCAG
Organism: Euprymna scolopes; assembly: GCF_053919585.1. Lineage (NCBI taxonomy): Eukaryota > Metazoa > Mollusca > Cephalopoda > Sepiida > Sepiolidae > Euprymna > Euprymna scolopes. Next base: position 76,430,323 of record NC_136516.1, on the reverse strand, counting down.
TATAGTAAAATATTTAAGCAATATTTTTTTTTTAATTTGTTTTTTATTACATTTTCACCCCAAACAAGGCACATTGCCACTTTGGTTTAGGGGGCTACTATCAGGGGCAGCAACTACTGGGGCACTATGTTGGGATTTGGGCAGCAAGATGTCGGTTCACGTTACACTTGAACTTCTGCACGTCAGTACAGTTGAGGAAGCAGGGACCTGGAATGGAATTCCAGAGTCTAGTGGTTCTGGGGAAGAAACTACTGGAGTAGAAAGATCTTTTACATCTAGGGAATTTCCTCTACTGTCAAGAGTGGGTCTGTTAGTTCAGATGGCAAAACACCCAGAACTGCTGGTTTCAATTGAAAGTGGTCTGCGTCTGAGTATTGAACTTCAGTGTTGATATGTATGCCTTGTTACACTGAGGAGTCATAGCTACTGCTGAGAATAAATGGAATCACAATAATAAACATTGTAAAATGCCGAAAGCTCTATTTGTTTACACAAAGAGCATTATATAGTAGTCCAGTATAAGAATGTATTTGTTGGAATAGAAACGCAGAGAATTTTCACCGGATTTATATAATAGAGCTCAATATTAAATAGAGCTATTTATATTAATATTTATTCATACAGACATGTACAAGCTTCGTTACACTGGCATGACAATGTTTCGATCTGTAGTTATTAATAGGGCTATGACCAGAAAATATTCTTATCATTGTTTTGACTTTCGAGACAGATAATCAATCGAGAAACACATCACTCTATCTAAAAACATAGTATATTAACTTATATATACTCGAGAGTCAAAATAATGAAAAGAATATGCTGTTGTCATAGCCCTAGTTATTAATAACTAAGATCCCTGTAGGCGAAAAGTCTGAAAAGCCCAAATGAAAATTTTTCGCTTGGATAATTGTGTGTGTGTGTGTGTGTGTGTGTGTGTGTGTGTGTGTGTGTGTGTGTGTGTGTGTGTGATTAGAAAAGCAAGTGCTTCAAATCAGGATCGAAATTTAATCGTCTAGACGACAGTCGACGCTTCTAATCATTTGACCATCATCTGGTTGTTGCTGATAGTAAGAAAAATCACAATGACAAACATTGTCAAATGGCAAAAGCTCCATTTCTTTTACATAAAGAGCATTACATTATATCCTAGTAGCAGTTGGTGATTTCATTTATAAGAAAGCTCAACTCAAGAAAGGGAGCATATTTAATCATTCACAGACAGATTGTTTCGCTGTATCACAGCTCTTCAGTGCGGTTAGAAATATATATAATATTTGTTATTTTTACCTACAGACACTAGTGTTTCATGCTTGCACAAAGAATTCGAACTCAGATGTAAAGTCACCTTTAACTCTGCAGCCTAGTATTTTATTCAACCCCTAGGCCACTATTTAACTACGCCGGCTCAGGAGGGGTGTGGTTGGAGATTGCGCAACTGTTGTGAAAAATATTTCACGTGCAGGCATCCTTATAGTGGGTATCTATTGTCTGTCAAGACTGAAGGAAGCTACTATGATAAATATTGATATTTTTTAATTCATTGTTTTTTTATGCAAATGTCATCCACATTTTATTTCTTTTCGATTTTTCCAGACGACCAAAAATTTGAATGAAATCAATTTTTTAATCAAGATTTTTTTTTTTTTCATTTATTTTTATTTTATTTTTTTCTTAGACAATTCTGTTCTGTAATTTTTGCAAATGATTGTTTATTTTTATCCATCTGCTATTTCCTGAAAAAGCAAATAATTGAATTTACTTTTCACTCTCTCTCTCTCTCTCTCTCTCTCTCTCTCTCTCCAAAACGTTTTAAAAACGCTCCTCCATCCTTTTCATCTTTCATGTATACAGATTGGTAGGTTATCGATTATGGTAACGTGATGTATTTTTTTTTAAATATTTAAATAATCAATCATTATTTAACATAAACAAAAGCCACAATATAAGGGTTAATTAAATGAATAATATTATGAGATGATTGAAAATGATGAATAAAATGAATACAATTTCATTACTCATGAGGACGGTTTATGACAACTACTTGTTGACATTGGATTTGAAGATGAACTGTAGTCAATGGGAAAGCAGCTCCGTGATAATGTGTTCCACAGATAGGATAGGCCTTGGAAGAAATAGGTCATAAAGAATAGAAGTGGTCATTCCCACAAGATTGCAAAATTAATTTTGTACTTTATTGAAAGGGTTTTGTTAGCAGCACTTCCCAAGACGCAGCAGCACTATGCCATCTTGGGGCGTATCTGATTAATATAAGGAGAAAATCGCATCAATTGTCTATGGCACCACTTCAAAGAGCATTATTTTTATAAGCTCCTTGGACTAATATTTACTCAAAATACAAAATCTAAAATATATATTCAATCTGTATTATTATAATTATTTGGACGTCTGTTATTTTCAGTGTTATTCACACAACGTTTCAGCCAATGTAACCTCCAACCTTCCATGGGTGTACATTGTCAAACTGGGGTCTCTTTCTGTTGAACTCAGGATTCGGCATAAAATTTCAAACAGAACCCTTTATTTAATCAACGAGGGTAGTATGCTCTTGTTCCATCAGCCATGACTGGGTACAAGGTGTCCAAAACGTCACTGAATTTGACCCTGATTTTGGTAAAACAATTTCACAACTTGCATACGTTGTTCAATGCTATACTTGTCCATAACTAATTTCCAAAATATTATTTGCAAAATATTTGAAATAGAGAAAAAAAAAATCACTAATGGTAAAATGACAGATTTTCAATCCTTCAATGACTCAATAAATACAGGGCATACTGACAAGGTTTTCCAGGGTGTTGGAAAGCACTTCTCCTTAAGGCAACCCTTAAACAGTTTTGTAAGTATGGGAGCAAGTTCTGGTTGAAGTTCCTGATGTTTTCCTTCAATTCTTGCCGAGTTTGGTGTTTGTTAACATAGATTCTTTTTTTAAAATATCCCCACAAGAAAAAGTCAGCGGCTAGTAAAGTCTGAGAGACGTCGATAAGCTCTTTGAGTCAAAACAATTGACCCCTGATTTTGGTAAAACAATTTCACAACTTGCATACGTTCTTCAATGCTATACTTGTCCATAACTAATTTCCAAAATATTATTTGTAAAAATATCTGAAATAGAGAAAAAATAATAATCATTAATGTTAAAATGACAAAGATTCTCAACCCTTCAGCAAGGTCCTGGATATGACCTTAAACTATATCTGATGGTGAGGCCTCAGCTTACGGGCTTTGGAGAGTGTGGAGCCACACTTTAATTGGCATTTCTCCCAGATCCACTCTGACCCAGAGTGGTAGTACCTGTTAGGGTCCCAACTATGTGTTAAATAGAAACCGATTTGAAAAAACAAAAAACAATATATTCTATTAAAACATTCTCTTCAAAATCAGTGGATTCGGCATTAATTAACCTGAAAAGAGTTGATATGCCGTAAAACAACCAACCAATCACCCCCCCCAAGCGACTTTTTGGACACTCTGTAGCAGTCTTAAGTAATTCGCAGTTGTATTACTGAAGCCTCAGCATCCAGAAGAGTGTCACTTAGTACTTTATCCATTACGCTAAGGGTTCTTGTGGGATAACATTAAAGAAGAAAGCAATAGTCAGAATAATTACAATAATCCAATTATCAATCCGCATCATGTCACATTTTCTGGGATGCTTGCGGGTTTAATCCTAAGTGCAGGTGATACTAGTAATACACGCGTAAATTACTTTAGGCTTTTACCTGGTCATGGCTGATGGAACAAGAGCATGCTACCCTCGTGAATTAAAGAAAGGTTTCTGATCTAAATTTTGTGCCAATTCTTGAATTCGACAGAAAGAACCCCAGTTTAACAGGATGCACCTGTGAAAAGTAGGAAGTTACATTGGCCAAAAAAAGTTATGAGAAGAACGTTCAAAATAAGAGCAGAAGTCCAAACAATTGCAATAATACGGATTGAATATATGTTTTAGATTTTGCATCTTGAGTAAATGTTTGTCAAAGGAGCTTATCAAAATCGGGGGCATTGAAGTGCTGCCATAGACAATTGTATCATCTACGTCGATGTCAACAAATGATCTTAGAATATGATTTCAAGAAAGAGGTTGCGTTCAGAATCATTAAACTACTTTAGAGGATATTAGAACAACATCGATACTGTCTGTTTCATATCCAAGAGCCAGCCTGATCGCATAATCAAGTTACCTGAATTGATTTTTTCAATAAAAGTTTTAAAATAAAGCTGTAGTGTTGTTTTCTTTAGAGCGACACTTTTGTCGTTCCACCCAGTATTTATAATTTAATGGTATACAACCTCAGAAGAGTGCTCAATTATTAGGAAAAATTATAAATAAAAGCACAATATTATTTATATATGCTATAAAGAAGGTTAGAACAACATCGGTACCGTCTGTTTCAAATCCAAACAAAGGGAGTCTATATCTTACCTAACTCTCTTAAATCTTTGTTTTAGACCCCCTTTGTTTAGGAGAGGATCATCTACATAAAAATATATGAATTTAAAATGGAAATGTGGAAAACCTAAAACGTTTCTCACACTGATTTCGTAGGCTTTATCAAGAGCGAAGGGAGAAAACTTAAAGTGGCAAATAACGTGATTTGTAATTTGGAGGAATATAGTGATAGGATATAACAGATTAAAATTTATGTAGGGAGAGAAGATATATAGATATGTATACATACATACATACATACATACATACATACATACATACATACATACAATTGTCTGAAACATTAACATGTTCAGTGTAGCGACTATGTCATATTTGTCTAAATAAAAATATCATATATATATATATATATATATATATATATATATATATATATATATATTTCTTTTCAAGGGAAATAAGGTAAAAAAAAAAAAACCGATAAAAGTGCTCGATATGTAAATAGAGCGGTATATAATTTTTTAATTTTTTATTGAGCCCATAATAAATTTACATTGTTGTTTCCATTGGACTTTAACCCCAAGAGATGGGGTAGAGTACCAATTTCATCGGAATTTATAGGTGGACGTCCACCTATAAATTCCGATTGGTACTCTACCCCATCTCTTGGGGTTAAAGTCCAATGGAAACAACAATGTAAATTTATTATGGGCTCAATAAAAAATTAAAAAATTATATATATATATATATATATATATATATATATATATATATATATATATATATACATACACATGATATTTTTATTTAGAAAAAGAAACAATAAAATAAAAATATATGCACATATATATGTATATATATATATATATATATATATATATATATGCGTACACACACACACAAATTATACATAGAAATCGTATTCACGAAAAGGAGAAAAAAGTATATATAAGCATATAAATATACTTGACTAGTTTATGTATATATTATTTGTGTTTGTATATTTCCCTTTATCTTTTTTTAAACAGACTATTGATTTCAACTTTGATTCCTTTGCTATCTCCCTCGATTATCAAAATGATATAAATTCTATTTCCATTTCGTTCTTTCTCCCATTCGCTATGCAGCCAAATAATTCAATTTATTTGTAATTCTCTCTTTCTCTCTCTCTCGCTCGCTTTCTCTCTCTCTCTCTCTCTCTCTCTCTCTCTCTCTCTCTCTCTCTCTCTCTCTCTCTTATATAAATCTTAATTCTTTCCCTCTAAATAGTCTCATCTCTATTTCTAACGTTTAACTGCCCAATGAAGCCAATTTTTGTCCCTTTTCTCCACATTAAAAAACGACCCTAGTGTCTAACTCTGCCCTCGTGAGGAGGCAAAGTTAATAGGAACTACCCAATGAAGCTAATAATGTTCGTCCCCGTTTCTCTGACTGGTTGAATTATACAACTTTTCATTCTCTCTCTCTCTCTCTATATATATATATATATATATATATATATATATATATATATATGAACCCAATAATAAAGAATGTGATTCCTTCTATCTCTTCCCGAACAGCCCAATGATTTCAAGAAGCCAATTGTTTTTGATGAAGATTTAGTCCGACATCAAGTTCGATATCTGGGGTAAGTTTCATTTTTTATTCTCAGAAAAAAAAAATCTTATTCAATCCAAAATGGCAAAAAGATTATCGTAATAATCCGTATTTCAAGGTTCTTTACAAATGTTTAGACAAATGTAAGAATAGTTTTATGGATAATTTAAAATGTTGTCCTAACCATCGAAAACGATTTCAAATTTCAGCAATTTCTTTTTTGTTTTTTCTTTTTTTTTTTTTTAATTTTTTCTTTTTTTACAAAGGAGTCATCACTTATCAAGGCCTGGAGGCCACTTGAGGATAAGGATTAATATCGTAGTAAGTGTTGGTAGTGAAAATTTGGTAGTTTGGATGACGTAAGACAACGGTTCATGAAGAACTTGTTCACGTTGGACTTGAAGACGACCATATTGTAGTCAGCTGGAAAGCAGGGGGAAGGAAGTAAGTTCCACAGGTGTACAGTTCATAGAAAGAAGCTTTGTTCATGTCAGCATGACAGACCGTCGAAAATTTTATTTTAAATTCAAGACTAAACGACCGTTGAAAATGCTATTTCAAACTTGAGCATGACAGACGGTCGAAATGTTATTTTGAATTCAAGAATAATAAATCACTGAAAATACTATTTCGAATTTTATCACAGCAGACTATCAAAAACGATATTACCAATTTCAACATGATATACTATTGAAAATATCCTTCCAAATTAAGTAAGATAGATCATCGAAAATCATGTTTCAAACCTCCAAATGCCAGACCATCAAAAACATTATTAAAAACTTAAGCGTAATAGACATTTGAAAATTCTATTTAGAATTTAAACATAACAAACCTTCGAAAATGTTATTCCAAACTCAAGCATAACAGACCGTTTAAATACTTTTCAAAATTTTGATATGAAAGGCTGTCGAAAATATTACTTCAAACTAATGCATAACACACTGACAAAACTGCTATTTCAAGGTTAAGCCTGACAGACTGACTGACAATGCTTGTACTAAAAATTCCTGTGCAAAAATAAAAAAAACAGAAAATATTAAAATAAAATATCAGCTCGCGATACTTTAATTAAAACTGGGGCAACTTTATTTGTCTGTCTCTTGAGTTTTGTGTGTGTGTGTGTGTGTGTGTGTGTGTGTGTGTGTGTGTGAAAATATTCGACGAAACTATGGGTGGAATATGCACGATGAATCGATAAAATTGTTGCCCTAAAGAAAACACTACAGGTTTATTTTAAAACTTTTTTGATAAAAAAATCAATTCAGGTAACTTGAATATGTAGTAGAGCTGACATCTATTCAATGTAGCCGCCTTCAGCCTCAATCACTGCCTCGGCACAGGTCCAGAACTCGAAGCATGCTTTCTCCACAAACGCCAACAGGAGCTCGGCGGATGGCAGTGATCAAGCTGGCTTTGGTGTTGTGGGAGGTCATGTTGGTGATGTTCTCGATGTATGACCAAACGATGTAGTCCAGTGGGTTCAGGTTGGGAGAGGAGGGGGACAGTGAGAGAAGTGTACAAAGTCATAGCACTCCTTCTGAAGAAAGTCTGGGTCTCTTTGGATTTGTGGGCTGGCGCCTAGTCCTTCTGCCACACCTACTGTATGCCACTGGCGACCTGATTGCACCAGGAGTTCACCACACTTTTCAGCAAATCCAGGTACACTTTGGTGTTGACTTTCAAACCGACTTTGAAGTTGTGAGGTGGCATGATGTAGCTCTCACAAGAAACCACACCAAAGACCATAACTGTGGTCAGAAAACTTTGTTTTCATCATCCTGGACACGTCTCTGTTATTCATGGCAATTCAGCGATGCATTTTGAGACAATGGTCCTGTTGTCATAACTTAGATCAGTAGAGAACATGAGTTGTACAGCGGCGCATCTTCGATCTTGCTCATTGAACATTGTATCACTTTCAGACATGATAGAAGGCTCCTATCGCTCTTAGAATTTTAATTTTGATTTGTCCAGATTTCGTATATATTATTATAGAGTCGTGATTTCAAAAGTAAAAAAAAAAAAAGTATTTGGGTGCCATCAGCTAGAATCAAAGCTGAAAGCAAAACTGTAGCATTCAAAGCTGGTGACGTTACCACTGTACCAACGTGAAACACATATGGACCGGTTAAAAAATAAAAATAAACTATGATGAATGTACAAAATGTATAACGATTTTTTTCAATTTTGACCCCTTTTTGACCCCTTATAAACTATTGTAACTGGCTAAAGACCCATAAAAGAAAGGTCCATTAAAAAATCCAATTATTTGAGGCCCTTAGTGCCATTCTGTAACTTTTAGTTGCGGATGAGATAGTTTAAAAATATGGAGACAGACAGACATAGTGAGTTTTATATATTAGACTAGCGTTTCAGAGAAGATATAGTTTGAAAATATGGAGACATATAGCCTTTTATATATTAGATTTTACTTTTTTTAATATTCGCTTTTTTTTTTTTTTTTCTTAAATCAATCTGTTATTACAGCCTTTGTCTGGTAACCGCAGGTCGCATCAAACGAAATAGAACTGATTATTGTAGTTTCAGATTGCTAGCCAGTCTTTGCCTTACAAGGGCACTTTATTTATATAAATACTAGATGTACCCGTGGCACGTTGGGTTCCAATAAATACTATTTCTTCTCGGATTCCGTTCCAAAATTCATATACTGTGACATAGAACTTGAATGCCTACTAAGATCACCTCGGTATGGCTAGCCAACACTGGCTTTTACGAGGAATCGTGCACCTTCTCCAAGTGATGTTACCTCAAGTAACAGCACAAAGCTGGATACTCCACGAGACAAAGGGAATTCTTGTCCTGGAATCCAGTAAAACCAAGACACAACGAGAAAGATATACTATTGCATACTTAAATGGTCGATTGGGGAGAGGTAAATTATGTTCCTAATTTTTTTTATTAACTCAGTGTTTGAGAGGTAAAGATGAACTTCAATGGAATATTCGAATATCTATGTATCTCATATAGACATCAAGTGTTAGCTCCAGGAAGCGGGGGGGGGGGGGGCTTTGATTTCTGAGAACTTCGATTCAAGTAAAATGAAACAAAAAATTCAAATATGAAATTGCAGTTGACTCTAAGCACTTGGAAGGAGACAAGAAATATTTTCTCTTTAGACGAATTCTTACTGTTTCAAACTTAGCTTATATAGTTTCGCTTTGAAACTTGTCTTTTTTACTATAAGCCAAAAAATATTTTGTAAAAAGATTTCAAAAAATATTGAAAGCTTAGCCGAAACAGAAGAATGGAACTGTTTTGGACATTTTGAGATGAGGATTAATGATAATCTAATTTATAAAACTCACTATGTGTCTCCATTTTTTTTTTTTTTTTTTTCAAAGTGCGTTTCTGAGACACAAGTGCGTAGAGCAGTGCGAGGCAGGTCAAATGATTGTATTTTTGTGGACTGTTCTTTTATGGGTTTTAGCCAATCAAAATAGCTGCTAAACTGAAATTAAAAATGGAATTGGCAGGCGACTTAAAATACTCTTGTACGCATGCGCAAATATACATTTATACGTTATAGTCAATTCATTTTTAACTATTTCTTATCCATCTGACGATAGCTCAAATAGCAACGACTAAGTCTGGAGTGCTATATGTTTTGGTTTTTGATTCTAGCTAATCGCACCCAAGTCATACTTATATACTTTTTACTTTAGAAATCACTACTATATCTTACGAGGTTGAAGCAAAATCTGAAGCTCAGCCAAATATTTTCCATAGAAATAACGGTAAAGAGCGATTTTTTGTGAGAAAGGGGTTATAGAAAGACATACCTCCCCTTCCCCCGCACCGATAAGCACGTACTATATTTCTAGTTAATTTCTAGGTTAGAGAAGGGGGCGTTAATTCCCACACCCTTCCCCAGAGTGGAGGAGTCTTCATTGTACAATTCATTATCAAGAAAAGATAAAAAGAAAATTTCTCTTTAAAAAAAAAAAAAAAAAAAGGATCTTTTCTGATAACCATTGAAAATGTCGTCTGCTGTTTAAACAAAAGAAATCATTGAATGCGTTCAGTTTGCTTTTAAAAAAAAAGTAATTTTTGTTTCGTTTTGTTATTGTCAAAAAAAAAAAATTCATTGAGATTCTCACTTGTTCAAATCACAAAACATGGATGCCTATTGTTCACATTTCTCACTTAAAAAAATCGTCTGTTCGTGAATAAAAGAGGCAACAGACTGTTCAACAGCTTTATTTGATCGAAAAATAAATGACTAGAATGTCTGTACATCTTTTTATTTACTTTTCCTTTTTTTTATATTGCTCTATTGAATAACTAAAGAAAAAAAAATTAGATCGAATTTTGTTTCTTTAATGCTGTCACAGCCATTATTTGATTATTCTACAAGAAAAATGTTTAAAGAGATGTTCTTGGTTAAGGGTTAAAGTTCACTGTGTTTTTAGTGGCATAAAATTAGGAAGAAAATACGCTGTCATCTCAACAAGATGAATCTTATTTATATAAGTTTGTTTTCAAAACTTTATTTAGTTATATATATCACTCTATGATAATAATTCATATGGTAAATATCTCTGTAGTATGTTGATGACTGTATTTTATCTCTCTCTCTGTCTCTCTCTCTCTCTCTCTCTCTCTATATATATATATATATATATATATATATATATATATATATATATATACTAGCATGGGTACCCGGCATTGCCTGGGTTGTCATGAAGTTCCGTTTGGAACACACCTGCTATACTAATCATTTTCATCATGAACAACGTGGATACCCCACAAAAATAAAAGAACGGATAAAAACATGTAAATGTAATCGGCCCCCTCCCCAAAGGAAATACCTGATACCCTCTCCATCAGATGTTTCGGCAGAAATGGATACAAAGAGAAGAAACTATTCTCCGGATATCGAGCACTGAAAAAATGCTAAAAATATAAATAATTAAAAATAAATCATTACAACTTTTGTTTAAAAATTTTTAAAAAATAGCAGCGAATGCCTGTGCTATTGTAAAAAAAAAAAATAGTCAAGTAGGCATGCTCAAATCTGTCGCAAATGAGGAAAGCAGGTAATTTGGGATCTGTTTTGCTCACTGTCTTAAAAACACTCACGATTTTGTGAACCTAAAAAAATAACGTTTATAAACATTAACGCGTGCGCTTATTTTTTTATTTTTTGTAAGGGAATTTGTCATATTTTGGCGGTTTTTTTATGAAATTGTTAGGTGAAAGTAGAGAATGGTCTCATAAAAATTAATTAAATTTATCGTTATCTTATGTTTCAAATGAAATTCCCCCCCCCCACCAAAAAAAAACAAATTGTATTTGTCATGTTTTGCCCGCACCCCCTCAATCGCCAAATTTGAAAAATTGCTAGAGGTGACATGTTGAACGCTTGGTGGCTAAAAAGTGGGTGCTCATTTTACGTTAAATTTATTAAGAAAAGTCATCCCTCACTCTAAAATGTTAATTTTTGTTCAAAATTTCTTCTTTCATATTATTGATAAAGGCTGTTTAAACATATTAAGCCCAAAAAAGTAGATCTTCATTTTCTTTTTTTAGGGGTTAAACGACGCTGGGTCACGTCGTAAAAAATTACCTTTTTAATTAAAAAGTTAAGTGTGTAATCGATGAGATTAACGTGAAAAAAGAAAAACAAAGTGTAAATTGTGAAATTAGAGGTGGGGGACAATAGATCTTCATTTTTTAGGTGTTAAACGACGCTGGGTCACATCGTAAAAAATTATCGCTTTCTGTAGAGCCTTTTAAACAATAATGAAAACAAACAAATGAAATCTTTTCATTTTTTTCGTAAGTGTTTTTTTTTTTTTTTTTTTTTTTTTTTTTTTTTTTACAAAGGCATCACCACATTATCAAGGCCCAGAGGCCACTCAAGGATAAGGGTTAAAGAGTGTACAGTAGAAGTTGGTCAATATAGTAATCATTAGTAATGAAAATTTGGTAAATTTAATAACTTATATGGAACGGCTCATCAAGAACTTATTTACTTTAGACTTGAACAAAACCATATTGTAGTCAGCCGGAAAGCAGGAAAACGGAAGACAATTCCACAGGCGTGCAGTTCTAAGAAAGAAGCTTTGTTCATGGAATCTACGTTTAGGTTTAGGCACAGATAAAGAGTGGGGGAAATTATTGATAGTGTTTACAGCTAGACGAGTGTTTCTTGTGAAAGTTTGGCGAGGGGGGACCATAGATTGAAGCTCAGTTGAACACTTTCCATGAAAATAACGATACATCAGAGACAAACTCGCAACATCTCTTCTGTGAGATAGAGGTTGCAAGGAGGAGAAAAGGACATCTCCTACGAGGCTACGAAGTCTATTTTGAACTCTATCAAGGCAGGACAAGTTCTTTCTAGCAGCTCCTGCCCAGATGTGGCAACAGTATTCCATCCTTGGACGTACCTGGCTCTTATATAGATAGAGAATAGCATCAGCAGTGGGATATCTACTGGATCGATAGAAAGATCCCACCATTATTCCAGCGGCCTTGGCAACAGATTTGATATACGTGTTCCATTTAAGATCAGGAGTAATGGTCAAGCCCAGAAGCTTGTCAAAACTTGAGGCCTCCTGAAGACGAGAGCCATTCATTTCAATTGATGACAAATGTGGATTAGAATGTTGATGATGTAAAGAGAGAAGCTTGGTTTTAGATGCATTAAAAGTAACCAGCCACTCCTTTCCCCATTGTACTACGTGCTCAAGATCAGAGGAGAGAGAATTGGAGAGAACTTGCTCGTTTACTGTCTTAGATGTGGTACCATAAATGGTAGTGTCGTCAGCATAAATGTCTACAAATGATGTAAGGATATGATTTGGAAGATCATTAATGTAGATCAGGAAAAGAGTTGGGCCCAGGATGGATCCCTGAGGGACACCGGCATTAATATTGTGAGCTTCTGATTTTTGCCCCTCAACTACTACTCTTATGAACCTATCAGAAAGAAATGATTTAATAATTGAGAAGACTTTTCCAGCTATACCATAGCTAGCGATCTTATGAAGTAAACCTTTATGCCATACCCTATCAAAGGCTTTAGATATGTCAAGAGCAATTGCCCTAGAAAGATTGCCACCGTCGAGAGATTTGCTAATCCTATGCGATATAACTGTAAGGACATCTGCTGTAGATCTAGCAGAACGGAAACCATATTGAGTGTCACTAAGAAGGTTATTTTTGTTGAGATGTTTGATTACTTCTGTATTTAACACAGATTCTAGCAACTTACTCATGACGCACAGGAGACTTATTGGCCTGTACTGAGAGGGGGATGAGCGATCACCTGAATTCTTAAATACAGGGCATACTGATGAGATTTTCCAGGGAGATGGGAAACTATTCTCCTTAAGACAACGTTTAAACAGTTTTGTAAGTATGGGCGCTAATTCAGGTTGAAGTTTTTTGAGTACTATAATTGGAATACCATCAGGGCCAGTTGCTTTACTCGAATCAAGGTTTTTGATTAGCTTCGCAACATCATGTACAGATATACGTATATCACATAGCCTGTTTTCTGATACAAGAAGAAATATTGGGGGTTGGCGGTCTTGGTCGCAAAGGGTAGAATTAGCTGCAAAGTTCTTGACAAAGAGTTTGGCTTTGTCTGATGCTGACGAGATTACCTCAGATCCATTGATAATAGTTGGGATGGAGCACACGCTTCTGTTCAGGATTCTGTTTGCTATTTGCCAAAACTGGTGGGAACCAAGCCGCTGCTCAGCTACTTTGGACTTAACAGATTGAGCATACAACTCTCTTGCGTTCCTTATTACTTTCTTACAATGGTTGCTGGCAGTCCTGAAAACGGCTTTAGTTTCCATACATCTATTACGTTTGAAGCAGTGGAAAAAGTGATTTCTGTGCGCAATGGCAGCAGCACATTCTGGAGAGAACCATGGCTGGCTGTTAGGTTTTTGCTGAAACTTTTTAGAGGGTATGAAATGGTCAATACCTACAATTAACCATTCAGTTAGGTCTAATACTATAGAGGACACATCCTTTTTAAACATGGAATGCAGAGGTAGATCAGATATAAATGTACGGAAGCTATCCCAGTCAGCCTTAGTGTATCGATATACTGTACGATGAAGAGGTACGTCTGGGGACTTATTACATTTCATTTTTATCTTAATTGATACAACAGAGTGGTCGGAAGATCCAAGAGGCGACAGAACAGAAACTGAACATAGTTCAGGGCAAGTTGTGAGAAAAAGGTCTAGTAGGCTCGCATACTGGCCGTCATTATCGGGCACACGGGTAGGTTCCTGAACAATCTGAGTGAGGTCATAGGCAATGGAGAAATCATGACAGAACCTCCCCTCATCATCGGTCTTGTTTGAGTGGGTCAACCATTCGACGTTGTGAACATTGAAGTCTCCACATACGTGAATGTTAGCTGAAGGATAAGTAGAAAGGACTTGGTCAATTTTCTCAGATATGCTTTGAAAGATAGTAACTCCGCTGTTGTGGGGGCGATAGAGAGTAAATATAAATGCAGTAGTGTGAGCTAAAGCAACCCGGAAGCACATATAAGGTAAGTTAGGATCTTCCCTAGAGATGTCCCTCCCACATGGAAAGCCATCTTTAATATAGGCACATATTCCATGCCCATGGCGATCTTGGGGGTCAGATTTAGAAGTTAAGTTAGAGTATCCTGTAATTGCAAACTCATCAAGGGAAATAGCCTGTCTAATGCCAGTTTCACTTAAAAATAAAAGGTCTGGTTTAGTCTCCTGTAATTGGGTTTCAACCTCTGGAAGGTTAGAACGTAGACCCCTGATGTTGGAGAAGGAGACATGGTAGTAGGGGTCTACGTTGGAAGTTGGAGAACCGGGTTTAATCGTGTATTTTTTCTTGAAACTTGTCATGATGAAATTTTGGAATTTGTGGACTAGGTCGACAGATTTACTTAGAGCAGGACAGAGAGGGGAAACTAAGAGAGAAAAAGAAACGAAGAATTTTTTTTTTTTTTTTTGTACCACATGATAAGGTAAAGCCGTAACAATTACCCACTAGTATGGCATCGAGAGGCCCCACCAGAAGCTACTGCATGGTCCAGATTCCATTCACCAAATGGCAATACAGCAGCCCCAGTACTTTGCACCTGCTGATAGGACAGCCTCCTTAGTGGTTAATCCAAGGTTCGGGTCCCTGACTATCAGGCGGATAACGTCAGCCCAGACAAAACGTTTACCTCCAGCACCCTTACTAGTGACATGGCTACAAGGATAGACATAGAAACAGAAAATTTCCACCAACTCTGCCAACTGTTCGCGCAAAAATACTGCCAACCTAGAAAACAGCTTTTTCTTCTCCCTTTGTCAGAAAAATCACTCATTTAAAAAATGAGGACTGAGGGACAAATAAGAAGAAGCGAGAGTAACAGGAGCTGCCGATAACGCATCCACAATGCGTTTTCTACTCTCCATTAAAAAAAATAAATAAATAAATAAATAAAAAATAAAAATAACTATTAAGTATTGTACTTAATAAAAGTCCAACGGTCCTGTTTAAGGGAAAGTATGGTGATAGATTCCCCTCCCACGAACTAAAAATGAGTACAATTAGGTAATCTATTTATGCAATCAACTCGGTAGATAAATAAACATTTATGGACGAGAAAAAAAAAAAAAAAAAAAAAAAAAAATTAAAGCTAGCATTTAATACAACAGAAATACATAAATTAAATACTGAAATAAAATGTAGTTATTAATATTTGAATCTTAAAATAAAAAGTGCGAATTAATAGAGAAAATCACTTATCACAACAACGCATTCCGTCTCCAAACTAGTGAAGAATTTAACTTTTAATAGCGTTCAGAAGATTTTTTTTTTAAATTAACCGTTAAGAGAAAGCGTGATTTTATTCTGAACTTTAACTAATCACGTTTTAAGCAACTTATGATATAAAACAAAATCGGATGGGGGGGGGGGGGTTTCTTCCGAAGTTAGTTGGTGACGTTATAAGTAATGCGAGATGAGATGGGAGCCAGAAATTAGGGGTGGGGGACTGAAAATGATAATATAATGGATTGGTTATACAATATTTAAGATCAACTTGGTAGATAAACATTTATGGACGAGAAAAAAAAAAAAAAAAAAAAAAAAAAAAAAAAATTAAAGCTAGCATTTAATACAACAGAAATACATAAATTAAATACTGAAATAAAATGTAGTTATTAATATTTGAATCTTAAAATAAAAAGTGCGAATTAATAGAGAAAATCACTTATCACAACAACGCATTCCGTCTCCAAACTAGTGAAGAATTTAACTTTTAATAGCGTTCAGAAGATTTTTTTTTTAAATTAACCGTTAAGAGAAAGCGTGATTTTATTCTGAACTTTAACTAATCACGTTTTAAGCAACTTATGATATAAAACAAAATCGGATGGGGGGGGGGGTTTCTTCCGAAGTTAGTTGGTGACGTTATAAGTAATGCGAGATGAGATGGGAGCCAGAAATTAGGGGTGGGGGACTGAAAATGATAATATAATGGATTGATTATACAATATTTAAGATCAACTTGGTAGATAAACATTTATGGACGAGAAAAAAAAAAAAAAAAAAAAAAAAATTAAAGCTAGCATTTAATACAACAGAAATACATAAATTAAATACTGAAATAAAATGTAGTTATTAATATTTGAATCTTAAAATAAAAAGTGCGAATTAATAGAGAAAATCACTTATCACAACAACGCATTCCGTCTCCAAACTAGTGAAGAATTTAACTTTTAATAGCGTTCAGAAGATTTTTTTTTTTAAATTAACCGTTAAGAGAAAGCGTGATTTTATTCTGAACTTTAACTAATCACGTTTTAAGCAACTTATGATATAAAACAAAATCGGATGGGGGGGGGGTTTCTTCCGAAGTTAGTTGGTGACGTTATAAGTAATGCGAGATGAGATGGGAGCCAGAAATTAGGGGTGGGGGACTGAAAATGATAATATAATGGATTGATTATACAATATTTAAGATCAACTTGGTAGATAAACATTTATGGACGAGAAAAAAAAAAAAAAAAAAAAAAATTAAAGCTAGCATTTAATACAACAGAAATACATAAATTAAATACTGAAATAAAATGTAGTTATTAATATTTGAATCTTAAAATAAAAAGTGCGAATTAATAGAGAAAATCACTTATCACAACAACGCATTCCGTCTCCAAACTAGTGAAGAATTTAACTTTTAATAGCGTTCAGAAGATTTTTTTTTTAAATTAACCGTTAAGAGAAAGCGTGATTTTATTCTGAACTTTAACTAATCACGTTTTAAGCAACTTATGATATAAAACAAAATCGGATGGGGGGGGGGTTTCTTCCGAAGTTAGTTGGTGACGTTATAAGTAATGCGAGATGAGATGGGAGCCAGAAATTAGGGGTGGGGGACTGAAAATGATAATATAATGGATTGATTATACAATATTTAAGATCAACTTGGTAGATAAACATTTATGGACGAGAAAAAAAAAAAAAAAAAAAAAAATTAAAGCTAGCATTTAATACAACAGAAATACATAAATTAAATACTGAAATAAAATGTAGTTATTAATATTTGAATCTTAAAATAAAAAGTGCGAATTAATAGAGAAAATCACTTATCATAACAACGCATTCCGTCTCCAAACTAGTGAAGAATTTAACTTTTAATAGCGTTCAGAAGATTTTTTTTTTAAATTAACCGTTAAGAGAAAGCGTGATTTTATTCTGAACTTTAACTAATCACGTTTTAAGCAACTTATGATATAAAACAAAATCGGATGGGGGGGGGGGTTTCTTCCGAAGTTAGTTGGTGACGTTATAAGTAATGCGAGATGAGATGGGAGCCAGAAATTAGGGGTGGGGGACTGAAAATGATAATATAATGGATTGATTATACAATATTTAAGATCAACTTGGTAGATAAACATTTATGGACGAGAAAAAAAAAAAAAAAAAAAAAAAAAAAAAAAAATTAAAGCTAGCATTTAATACAACAGAAATACATAAATTAAATACTGAAATAAAATGTAGTTATTAATATTTGAATCTTAAAATAAAAAGTGCGAATTAATAGAGAAAATCACTTATCACAACAACGCATTCCGTCTCCAAACTAGTGAAGAATTTAACTTTTAATAGCGTTCAGAAGATTTTTTTTTTAAATTAACCGTTAAGAGAAAGCGTGATTTTATTCTGAACTTTAACTAATCACGTTTTAAGCAACTTATGATATAAAACAAAATCGGATGGGGGGGGGGGGTTTCTTCCGAAGTTAGTTGGTGACGTTATAAGTAATGCGAGATGAGATGGGAGCCAGAAATTAGGGGTGGGGGACTGAAAATGATAATATAATGGATTGATTATACAATATTTAAGATCAACTTGGTAGATAAACATTTATGGACGAGAAAAAAAAAAAAAAAAAAAAAAATTAAAGCTAGCATTTAATACAACAGAAATACATAAATTAAATACTGAAATAAAATGTAGTTATTAATATTTGAATCTTAAAATAAAAAGTGCGAATTAATAGAGAAAATCACTTATCACAACAACGCATTCCGTCTCCAAACTAGTGAAGAATTTAACTTTTAATAGCGTTCAGAAGATTTTTTTTTTAAATTAACCGTTAAGAGAAAGCGTGATTTTATTCTGAACTTTAACTAATCACGTTTTAAGCAACTTATGATATAAAACAAAATCGGATGGGGGGGGGGGTTTCTTCCGAAGTTAGTTGGTGACGTTATAAGTAATGCGAGATGAGATGGGAGCCAGAAATTAGGGGTGGGGGACTGAAAATGATAATATAATGGATTGATTATACAATATTTAAGATCAACTTGGTAGATAAACATTTATGGACGAGAAAAAAAAAAAAAAAAAAAAAAAAATTAAAGCTAGCATTTAATACAACAGAAATACATAAATTAAATACTGAAATAAAATGTAGTTATTAATATTTGAATCTTAAAATAAAAAGTGCGAATTAATAGAGAAAATCACTTATCACAACAACGCATTCCGTCTCCAAACTAGTGAAGAATTTAACTTTTAATAGCGTTCAGAAGATTTTTTTTTTTAAATTAACCGTTAAGAGAAAGCGTGATTTTATTCTGAACTTTAACTAATCACGTTTTAAGCAACTTATGATATAAAACAAAATCGGATGGGGGGGGGGGGTTTCTTCCGAAGTTAGTTGGTGACGTTATAAGTAATGCGAGATGAGATGGGAGCCAGAAATTAGGGGTGGGGGACTGAAAATGATAATATAATGGATTGATTATACAATATTTAAGATCAACTTGGTAGATAAACATTTATGGACGAGAAAAAAAAAAAAAAAAAAAAAAAAAAAATTAAAGCTAGCATTTAATACAACAGAAATACATAAATTAAATACTGAAATAAAATGTAGTTATTAATATTTGAATCTTAAAATAAAAAGTGCGAATTAATAGAGAAAATCACTTATCACAACAACGCATTCCGTCTCCAAACTAGTGAAGAATTTAACTTTTAATAGCGTTCAGAAGATTTTTTTTTTAAATTAACCGTTAAGAGAAAGCGTGATTTTATTCTGAACTTTAACTAATCACGTTTTAAGCAACTTATGATATAAAACAAAATCGGATGGGGGGGGGGGGTTTCTTCCGAAGTTAGTTGGTGACGTTATAAGTAATGCGAGATGAGATGGGAGCCAGAAATTAGGGGTGGGGGACTGAAAATGATAATATAATGGATTGATTATACAATATTTAAGATCAACTTGGTAGATAAACATTTATGGACGAGAAAAAAAAAAAAAAAAAAAAAAAATTAAAGCTAGCATTTAATACAACAGAAATACATAAATTAAATACTGAAATAAAATGTAGTTATTAATATTTGAATCTTAAAATAAAAAGTGCGAATTAATAGAGAAAATCACTTATCACAACAACGCATTCCGTCTCCAAACTAGTGAAGAATTTAACTTTTAATAGCGTTCAGAAGATTTTTTTTTTAAATTAACCGTTAAGAGAAAGCGTGATTTTATTCTGAACTTTAACTAATCACGTTTTAAGCAACTTATGATATAAAACAAAATCGGATGGGGGGGGGGTTTCTTCCGAAGTTAGTTGGTGACGTTATAAGTAATGCGAGATGAGATGGGAGCCAGAAATTAGGGGTGGGGGACTGAAAATGATAATATAATGGATTGATTATACAATATTTAAGATCAACTTGGTAGATTGTTTTTTAATATTAAAACAAAAACAATAAAAGCCAAACATTTTTCTATCTACACGGAATTATTTTTCCAGCTAGAAACTTATTGAGATTACTAAATTATTTTGTTTGGTGAGAGGTTTTTTTTTTACGTTTCTAAGGGCAAATAACTCTAAAACAGTTTTTAAATAAGGTCGATGTTGGAAATAATAATTTCAAATAAATTAAATTAATATATTATCAATATAATTATTGTTTAAAGTTTATTAAATAACAATTTCAAGTAGAAAACTTTAAACAATTATCTCGCTAAAAACATTAACTAAGATACCACTATTTAGTAAAATCGATTTTTCTTAATGTAATATGCAAATATGGTGATTTCTTAATTGTATACTTTGCGAGAATCATAGCATATATAGAAATAAATGAAAGATTAAAGTTTTTGTATATATTAATCAAATTGTGAACACACAGACAGTAATACGAATTATATATATATATATATATATATAAAGAGTAGGTAGTAGTTTGCTTGAAGCATTGTTGGTAAAGAAATATATAGAATTTTTTTTTAAAGCCAAAGACAATGCGGAGAAAGACCGGAATTATGAAAGTAAAGAAAGAAAAACAAACAAATGTAGACAGGTATGCTTGAGTAGAGGAGTGTCTAGCCTTTATTCGTCTATCTTTCCTCACCTCAATGTATAATTATTTATAACCAAGTTGCTGGTATGTCCGGTGTATGTAAAGTCCGTGTGTGGTATGGAACTTTGATTAATTTCGAGAGAAAGGGACCTCTCTTTTTCAAAAGACAAAAGTGGATTCAAGATGGCGGAAAAGAACGCGACCGGACTGCAGAAATAGGGCAGGGTGAGTTGAGGGTAATTTTATTTTACTTATTTATTTTCTTTATTATTTCTGTTGTAAGCTTTGGTTATATATATATATATATATATATATATATATATATATATATATATATATATATATATATTATTTTCCTTTATTTTATACAATATTGTATAATTTATTATTATTATTATTATTATTATTATTATTACTGTTATTGCTATTGTTTTCGTTATTTTACAATAATAGTATCGCAGTGAAGATTCACGTGACCTGTTGTGTAAGGGGAGAGAAGATAACAGTTTAAGACCTTATTTTATCTCTTTTAGATATATTATTATTATTATCATTATTATCATTATTATTATTATTATTATTATTATTATATATGTTTTACATTAGTTTATATTAAATATATTTTTTCTCCCGTTTTTCCGATGCTTTTCTTTTATTTTGGGTTCTTTTGTTTATAGTTGTTTTTTTTTGTTTTTTTTTTAATAAATAAATAAAAAAGAAAGAAAGAAAGAAAAGATACAAGTAATAAAGCCAAACAGAATTATCTCCCTTACACTATAATTTACCCGGTACTGCATATTTCAATAAAAAAATATAAATAAGTGCCTATATACGTAAACAAACACAGAGTATTATAGCTACAAAATAAAACAAATAATTAACATAAATGCTCAAAAGATTAAGCCCGAATCACCTCCTTAACACACGAATATAGGCATATAAAATATAAAACAAAAAAAAAACGTAAAAAAAACAACTATAAACAAAAGAACACAAAATAAAAGCATCAACAACAGCATCGGAAAAACGGGCGAAAAATATATATTTTATATTTAATACAAACTAATGTAAAACATATATATATATATATATATATAATACATCCAAAAGAGATCAAATAAGGTCTTAAACTGTTATCTTCTTCCCCCCCCCCATCACACAACAGGCCACGTGAATCTTCACTACGATACTATTATTGTAAAGCCCTTTGTCTGTATAATAATAACAATCATCATAATAATAACGATAACAATAGCATAACAGTAATAATAATGATAATAAGTTTGTTTTTCTTTTTTTACTTTCATAATTCCGGTCTTTCCCCGCATTGTCTTTGGCTTTAAAAAAAAATTATATATATATATATATATATATATATATATATATATATATAGAGAGAGAGAGAGAGAGAGAGAGAGATAACTTAATTTTTTGCACGTAAAAATATTTAAATAGATATTTAAATAGTAAATTAATTACAAATAATACGACCCAAAGCTCAAAATGTGGGGCGATTAGAATATAAACAAAGGGCAGATAACTTCTCTCTTTACAAGCACTCAGGGAGTAAAAAGGAAGAAAAATGGCACAAATCGCTTATAAAAAATAAATAAATAAACAATCGTGTATATATATATATATATATATATATATATATATATATATATATATATATATATATATATTCAAGGTTACTAGCTAATTTACTTAGTGTGTCTGTACATAATACAAACATGTATACCGATTAAAATAATAGGTCTCTTTATATCTGTATAAAGCTAGATATGTTTGTATATACAAATAAATCTCGGATTTGGGGAAGGATCATTTTGTCAGGCTGTTGACGTTGCCATCTTTGTTAGTGGCCGGAAGAAGAAATATCGGCGCTACAAGTTTCTGTGATTTCTTCGTTTATAAGCGATTCTTAAATATTTTCTGATTTGTCACTTTAAACCACGGCTACCGAGAGAGTAGGCCGATGAACATGATAGCATGATGTCATTACCAGATTAACATGTAGGTAAATTTTAAGTTTCCGGTGTTCAACCATGTGGACATAAAAAATATTTTTCGTTGCCTTAGATTGTGGCAATTTTATGTTTTTTCATTTTCCTAAAGAGAAAAAAACAATTCTCAATTTAGATAATTATTACAATTATTATAATTGCACACTGGGATAATTTTAATCTCACAAAATATAATGGTAAGTGAACTTGTTTCAGAACTTTTACTTTTATCGAAGGAACTTTTATTTATATGGAAGAAAGTCGAATATTTCATTTTTTTTTAACTGCAAAACAAACAAGTTTTATATGAAATATGTTTCAGTTCGTTTTTTTTAACAATAAATAAAACTTTTCATTGAGTATTTCCAAATATTTTAAAGTTAGAAGCATTTTTCACGACAGTTTTTTGTATTTGTTGTTGTTTTGTTTATTTATTTTTTTTATTTTTTTATTTTATTTTTTTTTTTCCTAAAACGATCGATGAATTCAATATTTTAGCACCGGCCGTAATTTATTTCTTTGAAATATATTTAAAACTTAAAAGTTTTGTTTGTTTGTCTTATAGCATTTTATCTGTAAATAGTTTACATGATTGAAATGGGAAATGAAATAGAAAATTCTCTATTCTCTCCCGAAACATAAAAACACAAATTCATATTAAAAATTCATTAACTAATTAGTTTTAATTAAAGTTTCGATGTGAACCAAAAATAAAGAGTACATTAAATTTTAGTTAACATATTTTCATGTGTTTTATCTTATAACTAAATGTTTACTAACCGTACTGAAATAATAACGTTATTTAGAAAGCCATTTTTAACAGAAGGGATGGGGGACTTTCTAACTATTCTGCATTTTCAGCCTAACAATTTAATGAAAAAAAGATACCATAAAATTTTAATTTAACTTGAAAATCCTATCTCAAATATAGCACGGTGCTTACACTGCACAAGCACCATTATTATTATTATTATTATCATTATTATTACTATTATTATTATTATTATTATTATTACAACGATAATTTAAAAAGGGTACTTCACGGGGAATGGTGACCCTGCATAAACGGGTTTGAATTTAATGGTTGCTCCCTAAAAGCGCATACGCAAAAGGTTTTCATTGGTTTATTTAATCACGGAAAAATTTTTGAAGGTATTATTTGGGGGGAAAAAAGGCCAAAAACATTATTGGAATATGTCTGAAAAATAAATGTAACAAAAAATAAAAATATTAGTGTGGGAAATATAATAAAAAAATAAATTAAGACAAAATTAAAATAAAATAAAAACAAGCAGTAAAAGTCTTAATCAAATTTAATTAAAGAAATAAAAAAAAATAAAGTATATGCTCGATTACAAAAAAGTGTATGAGGTATATACAAAAAACGTAAAAGAAAACCTCTGAGAGCAGACATTAAATTAAAGCCGATTTACGCAAGGTTCACGTTCCCTGTGAATGTGCCAATAAAAACTGTAGATGACATCGACTGGCGCCACATCAACTAGTTGTGAAGGGTCAGGGAGGATGGGAAGTCCGAGGTGGGAGAGTACTAATCAGACCTCTACTAGAAGTGTGCAGTTCAGATCTGGTACCTTGGGGAGGCATTTTGTCACCCAAACCCCAGGAAACACCAATGGCCGATGCTAACGGGAAATCAATGTCAAATGTCTGTTGCGTGCAATCATCTGCACGAGGGATCAAGAGGTGAAGAACATTTGGAAATCTGGAGAGACTTGTTGTCACTTGGTCTCCATCGAATACCACAGGTTACTGATAGTGAGAGATCACTGATGATGGCCTGTGAGACAACTCCTGGTGAGTGAAATAATAATAATAATAATAATAATAATGATAATAATGTCCCCTCCCAAATTCACCACCACCCTGATTTAATATCGTAGATGTTTACTATATTTTCTTAGTTTTTTACCAATGTTCACATTGTGGTGTAATTGTCTTTTAGTAGTTACTAGCGAGGGTACCCGGCGTTGCCCGGGTGTTTGGAGGTGGGGGGCGGAGTTAAATCAAAACAAAAAGGAAAATAAAGAATAAGCGAACGTAATAACCCTGTTTAAATATTTTTTTTTTTAAACGAACGTGATTCAAAATAAAGAATAAGCGAACGATATTAAAACTTCTTTAAAAAAAATCGGAAAAACAAACAAAAAAAAACAGCGAACGTCATGGAAAAAAACGAACGAAAAATGGCATAAATACCCTGTTTCAATATTAAAACTTTAAAACAAGAATATCTGACATCTCGGCTCGAACGTGCAATCTTAAGATAACGACGCTGCTACTATAACGAATGGTCTATGACCAAGTGAGCGAAGTAAGGTCGTCTTTTCTTATATTTAAACTGATTCCAGAAAGAACTTTTGCGCATGTATGTATAACTAAATTGTCATGAATGAACGATTTTTGCTACCCCCTCCCTGTAGAAAATTGCCCAGTTGAGGGTGAATGAATTAATGTTTTCAGCCAATTTTTCGATATTTGTTCTCCCAAGGATCAAGCTTAAAAATGATTCCGATCTCATGAAAATCCGTCGCCTCTGTCGAAAGTTTTTTCTAGACATACATACATATATACATTTAAACAGATTTTTGCCCTTTATATTATAGACTAGCGGGGGTACCCGGCGTTTCCCGGGGTGTTTCCAGGTGTGTGTGCTCGGGCGGGAGTGGGGGGTGTTAATCAAAACATAAGAATAAGCGAAGTAAATATATCGAAAAAAAAACAAAAAGAAACTAACGTTAGGCAAACGAACGATGTTAAATGTAAAAATGGGAAAAACAAAAAAAAGAAAACACAAAACAAAAAAACGAACGTTAAAACTTCGTTAAATCTGAAAAAAAAAACACGTGAAAAATGACTTAAATAACCCTGCTTCAATATTAAAATTTAAAAAATCGAGAAAAAAAGAAGAAATCTCACACTACGATTCGAACCCAAAACCTTTAGATAATGAGGCCGCGCTCTAAGTAACTGAGCTAAGACGACATCGACGAAATTGTGTTGCTTTTTCAAATATTTAAAGTAAATCATGTTCCGACGTCGTATGACGCAAGCGTAGAACCTAACTCGTCATAAGATGACGGTATTTGCTGACCGCCCCCCCACACCACCACACCATGTAAAAAACTGCTTATTTCAGGATGAAAGAATTAACGTTTTTGGCCAATTTTTTGATATTTGTCAGGCGAAGGTTGGAAGTTTAAAATGATACCAATCTGGTGAAAATCCGTGACCCGTGTCGAAAGTTTTTGCGAAACATACATGCATACAAACATACATACACACATTTTCGCTTTTATATATATAGCGGGGGGAACCGTCGTTGCCCAGGTGTTTTAGAGGCGTGTGTGCTCGGGCGGGGTGTTAATCAAAACATAAGAATAAGCGAAGTAAATATTTTAAAACTTAAAAAAATCGAAAAAACACAAAAAAAAATTAATGTAAGGCAAACGAACGATGTTAAATGTAAAAATCGGAAAACAAAAAAGAAAACAGAAAAACGAACGTTAAAACTGCTTTAAAAAATCTGAAAAATAAAAACCAAAAAAAAACACGTGAAAAATGGCTTAAATAACCCCGGGGGATACCCGGCGTTGCCCATGTGTTTCGAGGTGTGTGTGTTCGGGCGGGAGTGGGGGGTTGTTAATCAAAACATAAGAATAAGCGAAGTAAATATATCGAAAAAAAACACAAAAAAACTAACGTAAGGCAAACGAACGATGTTAAATGTAAAAATCGAAAAAACAAAAAAAGAAAACGCGAAATAGAAAAATGAACATTAAAACTTCGTTAAAAAATCTGAAAAATAACCCCCATCCCCCCCAAAAAAAAAACACGTGAAAAATGGCTTAAATAAACCTGTTTCAATATTAAAATTTAAAAACTCGTGTGTGTGTGTGTGTGTGTGTGTGTGTGTGGTCGGGCGGGGGTTGGGTTGTTAATGAAAACATAAGAATAAGCGAAGTAAAAAAAAAAAAAAAAAGAAACAGAAAAACGAACGTTAACCCCCACCCCCAAAAAAACACGTGAAAAATGGCTTAAATAACCCTGCTTCAATATTAAAATTTTAAAAATTGAAAAAAAAAAACAGAAGACATCTAGCACCACGATTCGAACCAAAACGTTTAGATAATGAGGCCGCGCTCTAAGCAACTAAGCTAAGACGACGTCGACGAAATTGTGTCGCTTTTTCAAATATTTAAAGTAAATCATATTCCGACGTCGTATGACGCATGCGTAGAAGCGAACTTGTCATGAGAGGACGGTTTTTGCTGACCCCCACCCCTGTAGAAAACTGTTGATTTCAGGGTGAAGGAATTAACGTTTTTGGCTAATTTTTCGATATTTGTCGGGCGAAGGTTGGAGTATAAAATAATACTGATCTGGCAAAAATCCGTGACCTGTCGAAAGTTTTTGCGATACATACATACATACATACATACAAACACATTTTCGCTTTTATATATATAGATGTGAACTTCATGTCCGTATTCATGTCTTCTGCACTGATATGAAAATGAAAATAGCAGAGTATAGGATTCCTAACCATGTAACTAATGAAAATACGCTACACATTTTGATGAAAACCATGGAAAAAAATGAACATAGAACAGAAAACCAAAACTGTAAATATAATTTCTGTATTAAAGTAATAGTTATTTAAATATTTTAACATATAATCTTTTGGAGAAAATCCAGCTCCCCAATAAGGGGCACTCTGTATAGGAATAAAAATAAAAATTGCTTAAATCATGAAAGATTTCTCCTCCACCGGCCGAGTACAGAAAAGGTGAATTGTAGCATCAGGACAGATACTACACTGTGATCTTGTCCCGAAGGCCAAGAATTGTTTGTATTTTATGTTTCTTTAATTGATCATACAGTGTTTACCGATGTATTCGAAAATTCAAGATGGCGTCTCACGCCCTCTTTAACACCGTAAGTATGGAAAAAGATGTTATAAATAAAAAAACTATACAAAATGCTATTAAAAACCCGCCGAATATATGTCAACCTATGTCACGGTAACATATATTGAGCGAGTTTTTAACAGTATTTTATCCGGTTTTTTATTTATAACATCTTATCCCACACTTACCGTGTTAAAGAGAGAATAAGACGCCATCTTGAATGTTCCAATGCATCGGTAAACACTGTATGGTTTTCGAGCTGAATAAACATGTTACATTGAATAAAAACACGAAAAATATATCCAGTTTGGTAGAAAAGTAACTTATCTTGCCTTTGATAACATTTATTTGTTATATATTTGTTTTTTGACAACTTTTTCGAATCTATGTGTACAGTAATACAAACCCGTGAAACGTTTGGCATGTTAATGTTTATGGTAATTTCTAAAGAAATTTATAAAACAGATGTCCTATTTCAAAAAATCCTTTAGACTTACTATACGTGAGATTCGAACCCTGGCATTGGCCTCATAAAAGTTACTGCCTTAATGATGTGTATTCTGCCTGTGTTTTTATTTATTTACTGTATCAGCTGCTACAAGGGTCGTTCCAAAAGTAAAGCCTCCTAATTTTTAAACTCCACATTTGAAGAGCTACGAAGACAGGAGTGATACCATTAAAATGAGCGACCTTTTGTGCCCCGGGATTTATTGTTCTACATAGTTACCACCATTCTTATTGAGTTATAAAAACAAAATGTGAACAAGATAAGTAACATGATTGAAATCTAACTAATCGTAGGAAAATATGTAAATTAAATCGGCCACATTAAAAGTAAATGTAAAAAATAAATAAATAATAATAATAATAATAATAATAATAATAATAATAATAATAATAATTGCAGCAGCAGCAGCAGCCATCGCCACGTTATAAAACAAAGTAGAAGAAAAAAAATAGCATCTTGTAAGGTTCACTAGACGATCCTAAATCGAAAAATAAACAATGGTACTTGTACATTTTGAGGGGGAGGGGGTAATGGCGTGTTGTTAATGTGTTCATAGGTAAATGTAAGATTATAAGTATTTAATTTTCTGTTTATGAGCGGTTATTATGTTTGTATTTATTTGGGGGGGGGGGTCAATAATAATAAGTAGAATAAAAAATGTTGTTGTTGTTTATTATTATTATTATTACTATTATTATTATTTAATAATAAGAATAATAAACATTTTTTATTTTATTATTATTATTATTATTATTATTATTATTATTTATTCTATTATTACTACTACTACTACGATCCGTTAACCGGCGTTGCCTGGTGGGAGCATGCCCCCGCCTCGTAAAAAATTAAAGTACAGTTGTTGTTGTTAACCTCCAACCTCTTCATGCTAAAAACAGCTTTCGGGATAGACACCTCTACCTCCCCATGTTAAGAACGGCTTTCAGAATAGACATCCCAAACTCCCCATGTTAAGAACAGTAATCGGAATAGACACCCCATTTTGGGAGTGAGGGGGCTGTCAAAATATTTTTTAAATGTCTGTTTCGTGTAGAAAGTGCCGCTATATTTGAAAAGTTATGGAGCATTCATTTATGTGTAGATTCCAGAATAAACGCATTGTAAGCAATCAGCCAATGAGAATGGGCAGAATTTGAGGAGAAGTTTATTAATTTGGAATCGGGAAATGG
Organism: Euprymna scolopes; assembly: GCF_053919585.1. Taxonomy (NCBI): domain Eukaryota; kingdom Metazoa; phylum Mollusca; class Cephalopoda; order Sepiida; family Sepiolidae; genus Euprymna; species Euprymna scolopes. Next base: position 76,400,822 of record NC_136516.1, on the reverse strand, counting down.
AAAGATTGTTATGTATATGGGTTTATGATCCAGTTACGAAAGGTGCAAGCACAATATCTATAGAATGTGTATATTTCCTCCCGGTCTTGACTGGGGGGCGGTAGGGGGACTTAATATTTAGGGGGAAATAGGAACTATTTCTTCTGAAGATGGTGCGATTGTGATGGCGTTGCTCCTAGGATGAAATGTAGAATTTTATTATAACGACTAAATGTGTCTATGTCATTCTAAAATTACATAAGATAGTGACTAATATTCTAGACATAATTTGTATGTCGCACCTATTGTTGCAAACCTACGTTACTTTGATCAAGAGGGAAATTTTCTGCAGTCATTTTATTATATATGGAGATTATTATTATTATTATTATTATTATTATTATTATTATTATTATTATTATCATCATCATCATCATTCCACTAGGAGTTTTAAGACAGGACATCACCAAAGAATTCTCTTTGAGAACAACCTGTAGTGTTCCATGGAATCTAAGTGATAACAACTCCCCAGATTTCCAATACTCTCCACCTCTTTCGATAACATTCGCAAATTAATTTGCGTTATCGCAACAGCCGTTTACCATTGATTTCTCCTTGGTAGCAACCATTGGTCTTCACAGGAATTTGAGTGGGAATAAGATCCCCCCCGCAAGGTCCCAGTCTTCTTTGGACTCATTCGGTGGAGGTCTGGTTAGTGCTTTCTTTTCTCGGTCTTTTTTCCACCCTCCTTGATCCTCCTAGTGTGATGCCGTCATTTCTTTTTTTTTTTTTTTTTTTTGGAGGGCGTGGGGGCGCTTACAATTATTTCAATTTTCTTGATTCCATGTAGTGTTTCTTTGTGCTTTAACTCTGTAGCAGTTTCTTATTCTTATTATTATTACTACTACTACTATTATTATTATTATCATTATTAGTAGTAGTAGTAGTAGTAGTAGTAGTAGTAGTATCATCATCATCATCATTACCATGTTCCTCCTCTTCTTCCCCTTCTCATTGTCTGGTCGGGATCCAAACTTTATTCCATTCTGGACCAAAAGTAACAAATGATTTCTATCCACCCACCCACATACATAAATAAAATAAAATAAACAAACAAAAGCGAAGAACCACAACAAATCAAAAATTATTCCCATTTTTAATATCTGGTTTTATTATATCGATATACCAAATATTTGTTGCGAGGTAGGGGGGGTCCGGAAGGAGGGGGGTAGAAGTAGAGAAAGAGAAGGGGGGTCAGTTGCAGCAGGATAAATGTATATGCTTATTTACATGGAGTGATGACAAAACTATCGAAATAAAAATTCCAACTTGGTTCTTGCCTCTTTTTCTTCCCTTCTTATTCGGCCGTCGCCATATTTTTCGTTTTCTTTTCCGTAGACTTATGGAAAACGTTCAAGTGAGAAGAGCTGGTTATGCCTTTCGACAGACCTATGGTCACTTTCTCTACCGCTACAAAATGTTGGCCCATGCCACCTGGCCGCACTGGGACGGACAAATCCAAGAAGGAGTCAAGGTCCTCATGGAGAGCATGGGATTTTCGGATAGAGATTATGCTTTCGGAAAATCAAAGGTCTTCATCAGGAAACCGAAAACAGTGAGTATTTTTTTTTTTCTATTGGTATTGAAGCTCTTTGGAAGCATCATTAAAGCTGTTTTTAGAACACATTTAGATGCATTTATTATTATTATTATTATTATTATTATTATTATTATTATTATCATCATCATCATCATCATCATCAGGATATGTGAAAATTCCACAGCGGCATCTTTCTTATGTAATTTATTGCTGGTGGGCATTCTGTGGACGTTCAGCGTGAATGGAGACCCCGCGATATTGCTGTAGCCCTTTTTGTTAAAACTGTAAAAGTAATCTGGTTAAGGTAGTGTCAGAATATATCTGGTTATTTACGGCTTATCTCCAATACCCTTATAGAAGTTTTTGACATAATTCCATTGCATGGACACCCGGCGCGAACGGAAACCTCATAATAACATTATATCATTTTTAGACAAAACAGATACTACCGGTGGATTCTAGTCAGAAGATTAGGAAGGTATGTTTTAGTTTCACGTACAGCCCATTTTTGCCCCAGTGCCTTTTCAGTGATCGGGAGATCCTATTTATTAAAAGGTAGAATAGAAGGTGATAACATACTACAAACATTAAATTAGCGTATCTATATATTAATTTAATGTTTATGGTATGTTATCACCTGCTTTCCTCCTTTTTTAATTTATAGGATCTCCCGACTGAATAATTTATAATATGGAAACCGTGACGCACGTCGGGCCGGGATCAAAGTGTAGTATCTGTTCTACAGATGCTGCACTTAAATTAATTTGTACCAGAAAATGGAGGGGAAACCCTCTATACTGGGACAATTATTATTTTTGGTAACCAGAGTGCCCCCTTTTTGCCTACTTTTAGGGGAGCTGGTTTTTACCCCACATTAAAAATGGCCTTGTGCCTAATTTGCTTTGGTGGGGAAGCAAATAAATACATTAATGTGGTGAAGAAGAAGAATGTTATTATTATTGTTATTATTATTACTACTACTACTACTACTACTACACAAAGGAAGAAAACACGATCCAGTTTCTTTTTTTCTTCTTGAAACATTTCTACTTTTCAACTTTAAAAAAAGAAATTGGGTTATGTTTTCTCCTTCCTTTTAGTAATAATTAAAATACATCTTATCGTGTTCTAAAAAATAGTTTTATCTGCTTTTTCGAAGTTTTATATATATATATATATATATATATATATATATATATATATATATATATATATATATATATATGTATTCGGTTTTTACTCTTCTACTTAGCTGGATAAGTTTTTAGTGTTTTTCCTCACTTACTTTAAAACATTGGTACTCCTTGGGCGTTGAGTTCCATGGCGGCCAACATAAAAAAAACACGCGTCGCTCCCTTCTTGGCGCAAGCGCACGTAACACTTTTTTATTTACTGACGTTGTCGTAGTAACTAAACGATTATCTGTCACATTATTTATTTATTTTGAAAAAAAGTTTTACTCTTTATGAATATTAAAAGAAAAATTACTAAACATTTATTAATAATGTCTCACTTTTACAAACATTTGTTTTTAAATTTCTTTTTAAATGACGACTTTCATCTTTTTTTTTTTTTTAATAGCATTTGCGGAATGGTATGCTGACATCTGTTTTAATTTCTTTTTAAATGACGACTTTTTATCGACTTTCTTTTTTTTAAATAGCATTTGCGGATGGGTAAAAAACGAAAAATAACTAAACCATTTACTGATAATTTCTCACTTTTACAAATATTTTTAACAAATAAATGTTATCAAAGTCAAGATACCGAGAAATTGTCAGTAAATGGTTTAGTTATTTTTTTTTTTTTTCGTTTTTTACCCATCCGCAAATGCTATTTAAAAAAAAAGTCAATAAAAAGTTATTTAAAAAGAAATTAAAAAAAACAAATGTCAGCATACCCATCCGCAAATGCTATTAAAAAAAGTCGATAAAAGTCGTCATTTAAAAAGAAATTTAAAAACAAATGTCTGTAAAAGTGAGACATTATTAATAAATGTTTAGTAACTTTGTTTTCTTATTCATAAAGAGTAAAACTTTTTTTCAAAATAAATAATGTGACAAATAATCGTTTAGTTACTACGACAACGTCAGTAAATAAAAAAAATGTTACGTGCGCTTGCGTCAGGAAGGGAGCGACGCGTGTTTTTTATGCTGGTCGCCATGGAACTCAGCGCCCTAGGAGTACCAAAACATTTATTCAGTTCGAAAAACAAGCAGCATTTAACATTACACGAGAACAAGTAAAATTGACCGCGACTTACCTCTTACATCTTTGAAGTCTCGATAATAACTTACAAATAAAATAAAATAACTGTTAGAAACCCACCCAATAAATGTTACGGTAACATTTATTGGGTAGGTTTCTAACAGTTATTTTGTTTTTTGTTTTGGTAAATTTTTAGATTAGGTCCACCTCCACAATGTTCTTCTAAATGACGACTTACTAGGTTTTTGACTATGCTGAATACGGAAATCGCATTGAAATTTTGCAGAAATATGCAGTTATCGAGATATAAAAAGTTGTATTATGCATTGTATTCTTTGGTGGCTATCTTTTTACGCACGTGCGCGCGCGCCATAAACAAATCTACGCGCGTAACAAAGATGGCCACCAAAGAATACAATGCATAATACAACTTTTTATATCTCGATAACTACTTATTTCTGCAAATTTTCAATGCTATATCCGTATTCAGCGTAGTCGAAAATCGTTATCAGTCGTAATTTAAAAGAAAATTGTGGAGGTGGACCTAATCTAAAAAAATACCTTTGTTTTTTTTTATCAGGGCATTTGTAAGAAATAGGCACCCAGAGGAGTCTGTTTCGAATATTAAAAGAGAATCTCGGAAACGACCGAATTAATTAACGATTTGAATGTCACATTTTTTTTTTTTTTTAATTACATTTTCACCCCAAACAAGGCACATTGCCACTTTGGTGTAGCTACTATCAGGGGCAACAACTACTGGGGTACTATGTTGGGATTTGGGCAGCAATATGTCGGTTCACGTTACACTTGAACTTCTGCATGTCAGTACAGTTGGGGAAGCAGGGACCTGGAATGGAATTCCAGAGTCTAGTGGTTCTGGGGAAGAAACTACTGGAGTAGAAAGATCTTTTACATCTAGGGATCCCTACTGTGTGGGGGTGGGATTTAGCTGCCTGTCGGATTTGTCGAGGGTGTCTACGTCGCGGGGGCACAAGTGTCTGCTGTTCGCCAGAGCATTAACCATTAAAATACTTGTAGAACAGGCAGAGGGATGCAACATTTCGTCGATGGGAGAGAGGCTGAAGCTTGGATGCGTAAAATTAGGGATGGTGATGCAGTTTTAAACGTACATCTTCATCCAGACCTCCGGGTGAAATAAGTTTGACAAAAGTAAAATAATAGGAAATTGTTACTTGTGAGGAAAAAAAATTCAGAAAAAAAAACTAGTAGATTTATAATTACCTAAGAAATTAAGATTTCGATAATATGCGTGAATTTAAGTTTGAGTAACACCATTTTTATTCTCTATTTCAAAAGAGTTCTGTCAGGGGAGGTAATCAAGGCAATTTTGTAATACTTTTTCGGAAATGGCTTTTGCTTTTCTTTCGAAAAAGGACTTCAAACGACTTAAATTCAAAGGATTTTTTTTAACTAGAGATTGCCGAAATTGATTGACTTAACCTTAACACTTAACCTTAATCTAACCCTAAAACCAGACTCTAAAGTTGAATTATTTTCCTTGAAATTCGCGACAGTGGCAGAAAATGGCAGCGATTGCCACATATGATTAAATGTTGATTTTTTTTTTAAAATAATAATAAAAATTATTATAATAATAATAAACTTACTAGATTTTCTGTAAATTTTATTATAAGCTAATATTTTCCCATCATAATAAGTAAGTCCTAAAGTTTCTCTGTTATTTTAATTTAAACTATTAATTATATTGGGGGGGGGAGTTGGAGAAACGCCATTTTGAATGCAATAACTATCAACTATATTATTTTGATTATTCGGACTACTGTTCTCAACTTGAATGCTATTCTTACGAAGTTTCAACAGATGTCATCTTTGACTTTCTCCAGATAGGTCTTGTCGAACTCTGGAAGGTTTATGGAATTTCGAAGTAAATCCTTTATTTAATACGCGTATCCATTCCAGAGTTTACCACTTTAGTTTTTTTTTTCCAAAAAAAAAAGGAAAACAAAAACATGTTTTTTTGTTTTGTTTTGTTTTGTTTTTTCTCATTTTGTTTTTCTTTTATTCTGTTCCCTACATTTGATGGATTTTGTTATTGTTTGAACACCGTACTAGTAAGGAATAGGCAACCATAGGATTTCAGTTTTTATCAAGTCAGTTCCGAGTACTGGAGGAAAATCTCGAGTCTGAGAAACGATTGAAGCAGTTTGAATTTGAAAGCTAATATGTTTTAGACAACATGTAGCATCTTGGTGTATTATCTATCAAGTTTCTTGGATCGAGCACTATTTACTGCCCAAGGGTTGCTCAGGATCCACAGAAGCACTTTCCCAACAGGTTCATTGTGTCAAGATACATGTTCATCCAGCACCAAAAGTCAGTGTTGAACAACTGTATTTTGTTTCTAAATTTTTTAGATGAGGATTAATGATTTGCATTATTAAGATTTGGCTTTAATTCTCATAACGTTTCGACTGATGTAACCTGAGACCTTCCGTGTAGATTGCCAAACTCGGAAATCTTTTTGTTGAACTGGGAATCATAGAAGTCGGCGTTGAAATACTGCATATATACGTAAAAGGGAATACAGCATTGTGTTTGTTACATGGTTATCACCACAATATATTGTACCTATTTACTATGCCTCCCCACGGGACACAGTTAGACACCAGGGTCGTTTTTTAACGTGGATAAAAAGTACAAAAATAAAAATTGTCACAGTCGTGAAAGAGAACGAGAAATGGAAGTGCCGCATCTGAAGAAAGATACTACACTTTGATCTTGGCCAAAAGGCCAAATAAATGACGATACATAGCATCATAGTGATCCGTGATTGCTTTTGCTGTTTAACTGTTATTAATTTTATGCAAATTGGTGACTTTTTGACTTTTCAATAATCCTTTTTTTTTTCTTTTCTTTTTTTAGCTGTTCAACATGGAAGAGAAGCGCCGTGAACAGATGCATTATTTGGCAGTCCTTATCCAAAAAGTTTGGCGCGGATGGCAGCAATGGAGAATGTTCCAGATTATGAGGAGCAGTGAAATTATCATTTCTTGTACGTTCCGAGGATACTGGGTAAGTTATATAGATATACTGAAATGTCATATCGAATGAATAAAGCTTTTTACTGTTAAAATATTTTCGTTACTCTCTATCTCTCTCTCTCTTTCTCTCTCTCTCTCTCTCTCTCTCTCTCTCTCTATATATATATATATATATATATATATATATATATATATATATATAATAAATTCCACAGCCAAACAACGTCGCAGCCCACAAGAGTCATACAGTCAACGAACCGGCTGTTGTTTTTGGCTCTTGTGGGCTACGACGTTGTTTGGCTGTGGAATTTATTATATATAATCTCTCACATTCTGAAAATTATATATATATATATATATATATATATATATATATATATATATATATATATATATATATATGAAGGTAAACAGTTACATTTGGTCGCTATAAATAGCCATCTGTTTCAGTCAGGAACATCAGGTGACCCTGAACCATTTGACGCTAAAAGAAAAAAGAAGAAAACAGAAAAAATATTTTTTTTTTAATTTGTTCTTGTTATCGAGCACTATCTAACCACCTCGTTGAGGTCATTAGTTACTACTTTTGAATATATCAAGCCTGGATATATATATATATATATATATATATATATATATATATATATATACTAGCAGTTCCGCCCGGCTTTGCTCGGGCCCTATGTACTGTTCATAAGGTTATATGCATATGTATATATTAAAAAGTGTAAATATGTAAAGTAATGTATTTCTGTATAATAGTCTTCCTTAACTACCATAGAGAAAAGACAGACAGACATTTTCACTTTATAGATAGATAGGATGCAATATATAGTAATGATTTTAAAAGTATAAAAAAAAAAACTCATGCGCCACCACCGAGAATCGAAACCAAAATGTTCAACTCACGATTTATTTTGCATCTGCCATAAATGACTGGGCTATGAAAACATGTTTACTGCACGGCTAAAAATTAAAACATGAACCAATATCAATTACGTTATGCATTCGTAATTCGATCTTCACCTGGCAAATTTCATTTTTTTTTAATTTTCACACTTTTGCTCCGAATTTTCCGGGCTAAAACCTAAATATAAAGTTTTGCATAGATTCAAATACCTTATATATGAAGTTTCATGTATGTAGACTAAAAACTCTAGGAGAAGTTTGATAGGCAAAACTGTGCAACAAAAATATATACGAATACATAAATATATATGGAAACAATTTTGTTTCCTGTAAACTTTTTACGCAAATATTATGCAAGTACAAATGATGCAGAACATCTGCATGAATATAATTACACGTAATAGTTAACTAAAGATGATCATCACATAAGAAAACCGAAAAAACTAATAGAGAATTAATTAAAATGAATGTTTAAAACAATATGCAAATTAACTAGATTTTTTGTAGATGGATGCAATTGTACAACCCATATATAAGAAAATTGTATTCTATTTTTAAATAAGTAGAAAAGGATGTTTTAATATGAATATCAATACACCCAAAAGAAAAACGAATTTATAGGAGTACAGAGAGGATATATATATATATATATATATATATATATATATATATATATATATAATGTGTGTTCGCGTATAAATTTAAAATAAAATATGACATATATATACTAGCATTTCAGCCCGGCGTTGCCCGGGTGTTCGGATGTGTATGTTGAGCAAAAAAGAAAAAAAGTGGTAGTAGGAAGGCAGGCTCGAACCCGTACCGCAAAGGAGGAAAAAAACGGGGTAAAACCTAACGTTTATGCTGTTACAATCACCACCAAACCGGAAGCGACATTTTTCAAAATTAAGGCTAGACAATCTAAAGGAGAGGATAACTTTAAAAAATATCGGCGAAAAAAGTAACCCCCCCCCCTGTCGAAAAGTGCCTAGTTGAAGGGGAAGATATTAATGTTTTTAGACAGTTTTTCGATATTTGTCGTATGAAAGGTCGAACTTTAAAACGATATTGATCTTGGTAAAATCCGTCGTCTCTATTGAAAGTTTAAGGCAGACATGCAAACAGACATACATACATACATTTATATATTGGTAACTAAAAATTTTCGACCCAAACTGATGAAAAAGCTTGCCCTATCTCTGAATACCCTTTATGTAAAATTTCAAATATTTAGACCAGAAATTGTCTGAGTAATTTGGAAGAGACCGCAGAGGTCAATTTTTTTTAACTTTGACCCCTTGAAATTTATTGTTTGGGGCTCAAATCAAGTTATTAAGTTAGATCCATGTCCAAGGAACCTATATCTAAAATTTCAAGTGTTTAGACCCAAAAGTGGCGGAGGAGTTTGGTAGAGTTCTCAAAGGTCAAATCGTTGAACTTTGACCCATTAATCGCCAAATTTATGGCCAAAGCCCGATCACATCGATTTTCCCAAATGTCAATACCCTGTATATCAAATTTCGAGTCTGTAGACTAAAAATTGAGTGAGTTATTGCGTAGGGAAATGTACACATGCACATACACAGACACACAGATACACACACAGACACGTTCACTTTTATATATATATATATATATATATATATATATATATATATATATATATATATATATATATATATATATATTAGATAGATATATATATATATATTAGTGCCAATTCAGGAAAGGTGTGGTTGGTAACTTTACAACTCTTGGCACAAAAATTTCACGCGTAAGTCGCAGTGTCATCAATGATGTTTCGTGGTATTCATCGAAATCGATGGACGGACATCATATTGTATAAATACTGCCGTATGTACATGTATATATACTATATACCTGTGTATATGCATATATACATATAGAGAGAGAGGAGAAGAGAGAGAGAGTCAGTTATGAAAATATATTTATGGAAATTAAGCTACCCAGAGGCTTCCACATTTCATCCCCATAGCTACTCGTTAGGCTAACATGCATGGAATTTGTGTTACCGAATATACTCATCGTGTTTAGTCTAGCTAGTTAGCCAATAGATTCTTTGTTATTGCCTCCCACAGGTTACTATTTCCATTAGTCAATGGCAGGACTTCTCTCAAACAGGTGCTCTGCTGACTCTTACTTCCTCTTCTCTTGTTTTGTTTTGAATAAACCACATTGAATGCAAAAAATAAACTCTTCCAAATTCACCAAAATTTTTACTTTTCCATTTAGAACCTTCAACAATATAACAATAGAATGCAATAATGCGTCCATTCTTCAAAAGTTGAAAACGTTGGGCGTTGTGTAGTATAGACGATGGAACGAAAATAAATATGCAACAAATAAATGTTACCAAAAGCAAGATAAGTTACTCTGTTGTGCTTTAGCTTATTTACTTAGGAACAAAAGTAGTGTCCACTATGTTAAGTAAGAATGAAAAAAATAAATGGTTGCTCCATTATATCCATTTGGATCCTAATAATCGCTCAAAAATCGAAAATTCACCAAAACTACTGGTAGAACACTTCCCCCAATAAATATCACGGAGACATTTGTTGGATGGGTTTTTACCAGTATTTTTTGTTAATTTCTAATTTTTTGACTATTGTCGAGACCGTCTTATACCAGCCATTTTTTTTTTGTTTTTGTTCTAATTTGAAACTCGGCACTACTTATATTTCGAAGTAAATAAACACTGAAAATAAGTGAAAACACACAAAATTTGCTTTTGGTAACGTTTAGTTTTTACTAATTATTTTCACCCCTTTTCGTTCTGTTTATATTGCAAAACTTCCACGACGTAATTTCGGTTTATTTTTCTGCATATGGTATGTTTAGTAAATGGAATAGTGGATAAGTATATAAACAGACTAGTAGAAATAATTACACAAACACATCATTGTAGCATATGCAATATATTTCGATCAATTCAAACAACCTTAATCATTTGGTGTAAATAAGCTTTACTGAAAAGAAAACGAAGTCTTATTTACAGCAGAGCATGGAAAGTGTTATGAAGGGGGGGGGGGGGCAGTCGCCAGTTTGTTATGAATGGGAGTATTGTCATCTCATAACTGTTAATGTCTTGCAAAAGATTATGTCCGAAGACGAATATGTGGATATGTGTGTAGTACATGAATGGCAGAAAGTAGTGGAAGAAATAAAAATATTCACAATTGACTTGACGTAGACATTTTCCTTACAGAAAGGCAACACACAGAATGATTACAAATTACGAGGTGCTTCAAATAAGTTTCCAGACTTTTTTGTACAGGCATTTAAAATTGTCGTAGACTCTTGAAAATTCAGTATGTTATTATTATGCATCGTACGTTTTTACCCTCATGTATATACGTATAAATAAACCATTAGTTATATAACGATATGTCTTCGTCACATTATATAACAACCAAACATCATTATTCTACACTCACTTGGAGTTCTCACACAGACCATCATCAGCTGATAATAACTGGTGGTGCTTCCTAGAGTCTGGGTGACAACAAGTCTCCACACCCGGCCCCAAAATCAAAATTCCTGTAATGACCTGGTCCCTATTGATTGCGGTGTAATGTTTGTCGTGTGCAGTTCTAGATGGTCCACCCTCCCTAGTATTGCATCCTCTCTTTGAGAAGGGGTATGTTTATTGCTAATCGCCTGATGCAGCCTTACCGGAGAATACCGACGGGGTTGATTGGGCAGGTTTTTGCAGGTCAGAGTGCCCCCCTCGGGGCGCTGACTTCTCAATCGCACTTTTCGACCCTGGTGTCAAAGTTCTTACAGTGGGAAAGAACTAAATAACCCCCCATATTTCTAGTATTCTCCACCGCTTTCGATAACTTTTGCAAATGACTTTGAGTTATTACAACAGCCTAGGTATGACACTAATTTTCGACACCCATAACAAAAAAAAAAATACAAGTAAAAATAAAACTAGTAAAATGTAATTAATTCACCATAATTTTCACTCTATATTGAAAAAGAAGCATCGGGATTTAAATCGCATGTAAACATTATTTATTTGATACTCCATAAAATCGACGAAATTTGATTTTAAGGTCGCAGAAACATAAAAAAAAAAAAAAATTAGATAATAAACGCGTAATGGCCGAAGTGTTTTTCGATATGCATGACAAAACAAAGATTAAAAATATAGAAAAAAAAATTGTACAAATATACATTATATCTTGTTAAAGTTTTTGTTCAATCATTATTCAAGTGAAATAGAAGAGTAAAAAGTCATTCCTTTGGCTTGAAATATTATATAAAAAAAATGTATATATCCAGAAAAAATGTCAAAAGCAGACAAAACCTAAAACAATTAACTTCCGGTTTGATATTGAAGCCTTAACTGACAAAATTTCTTTTATTATTAATTTTCAATATCATCATTTGTAACTCGAAAAGAAGTAATATTAAAATTATTTTTAATTCCTCTCTATTCTAGAAAATATCAATTTTTAAATCCTAAAACTAAGTTTTTTATTTTAATATTAACTAAATCCTTAAATTAACTTTATTGGAATATTATTTTCAATTTAAATTTTTTTATGAAGTCATAAATTAAAAGTCATGTTTTTATTTAATATTAACAGATTGTAAACCATGCCGTGCACAAAGAAATTAAATTAACTCTGAACTCATAATTGTTTCAGTTACTTGGTTTAGAAATTATAGTTTTGTTCTGACAAAAGAAACAAGTAACGCTACGATTTTTATCAGTGAAGTATGAACAGATTACTGTGTCATCGGTCTACCATAAAAGAATTATCTACGTTCGATTTCTAAATATATTTTTTAATTATTCACGATTAAAAAACGGTGTAGATTTTTTTTTTAATTCGAAATTATTAACAGTAAGTTCGTTTATTCATAATAAGCTTTAAGACGCAATCTCCCCCTCTTTTTTATGAACTCTGAAAAATACAATCAATAAAAATAATAAATTACTTCGGAAATCTTTTAAACATTTTATAGGCAAAAGTTATTAAATGTAATTAACGAATAATAAAAAAAAAAGATTTCTTAAAACTTAAATAATTTTGATATATTTTTCATCATTTTGGGGGGGGGGTCAGAAAAATCGACAAAAATCGAATAACTTGGCAAAGATTGAAACCTAAAATTAAAGCTATCTTATTTCTATCATTTTAATATATTTTAACATCTAAAACAATTAGCTTCCGTTTTCTCATTCTTATTATGTAAAAAAAAAAAACAACAACAACAAAAAACTATGAAAGCTATCCCTATCCTTCCAAAAGAATTCTGATAAGATCGCGTTCGGGTAGGGGCAAATATGAGAAATTTTTTGTATATTATTTTATTTCAGTTTATATATAGTAATTTCGCTATTTTTTTTATTTTTTATTTATTTATTTTTTTTTTGCCGACTTATTTTTAAAAAGTAATTCGGTAAAAAAAAATTAGCGAAATTGATCAATTAATTGATTTTTGAGAGAATTTTTAAAAAAATTGCGTTGTTTTTATTGTTTACGTCAAATAACGTAGTAATAACATTTTTCCCGTTTTTTTTTATCTTTTGGGGAATTTTTTCTTTTTCTTTTATTTATTTATGTTGTTTTTTTTTTTAACTCGCCGGTTTTACGGAGAGTTAAAAGAATGGAATTTTTTTATCTTTCTTCTTGAAAATAACAGCAAAAATCACGATGAATCAATTTTATTTCACAAGTTCTTACTGTTATTATTCGTTGCGAGGATCGAAAATTCCGCCTTTATTAGTATCACTAAATGGACCCCCGGCGTTGCTCGGTCGTACAATATGCTTAAATATGATATTTTGATTTATAGATTGTGTATGTATTATTATAGAATCAATGCGCTGTTGAATATTATATAATACGAGGAATAATTTGCCTGGTGGACTAATTCGCGATAAACTTAAAAATAATAATGTTAATGTCGTTCATCAAATCCTGTCTGTGATTGTTTACAATATCACGTCAGCTGATATTTGGGCTAGACGGTTTTAAAAATAGTCTTCCTTCTCTTATAGATAAAAGAAGAATTTTTACAGGGGAATATTTTACGTCACACCAGTATAAACTTGGCAGGTGTAACGTAAAATATTCCCCAGTAAAATTTTATTTTTATCTATTAGAGAAGAGAGACTATATTAAAGATCGGCGTTTTTTCGATTTTCTATCCTTATCGGATGAATTTCTGCACAAAACATATCTAAGAATACTGCCAGAAATATAAATTACCTTTGTGTGAAATTTGCGAAAGATAGGTTCAGCCGTTTCGGAACCTATAAGGAAGGAACTCACACACAAACACACACACAAAGTGACTTTTATATAATACTACAAATAGAGATACATACAACAGCCACTTACTATTGATTTCTCGCTGGCAACAACCATTGGTCTACCTGGAATTTTGGTGGCAATAAGTATCCCCAAGGTTCAACTACTCTTTGCACTTATTGAGTGGAGGTCTGGTTAGTGCTTTCAACCCTCGACCTTTCAGCAGTAAATGACGTCATTAATATCTTTAGTGTAAAGTGTTATTCTTCTCTTTGCCTAGAGACGTTCTACTTTTTATTTTGTTTATCTGATTTTTTTTCTTTTCTTTGTCCTTACTTTCTTTCTTTCCTTCCTTCTTATTGTTTATATTTCTGTAAATGACGTTGTCACGTTTTTAGAGTAAATTTCAGTTTTTTTCCTATTACTTAAGGATGTTCTTTCTTTTTTTTTTTTTTTGTCCTTCTTTCAATCTTTGTTAGTCCCCACTTCCTTCTTTATTTCTTCGTTTTTCCTTTCTCTCTTTTCTTTTTCTCATTCTTATTATTTCTGTGAATGACGTCGTCACATTTTCAGTGTAAATTTCGTGTGTACATGTAAATTTTTCTTTCCTCCTTTCTATAATTCTTATTTCTCCCTCTCCCTTCTTTCTTTCTTTAAACTTTCTTCCTTCCTTTCTTATTTTTTTTTTCGCTTTCTTATTTCTGTAAATGACGTCGAACAGTTATGAAGTCATCAATCATTTATGCTACATCACGCGAGATATTAAAATACAAGTTTTGGTTTTTGCCCTTTTTTACCGCCTCCCCAAGTGGGTCGGATGCCTGAAAATGGGCATATGCTGCGCTAAAGAAATTTACATTCCACCCATAAGCACTCCAGTGGGTCATAAGATCCTAAAGCCGGCTAAGTCCATCACATATATGGAAACGAAACGAAAAGAAAAAAAAATAGCGAAAGAAAAAGAAAGGATGCTGGAGCTTAAAGCAACTATTTTAATTCAAAAAATGTATCGGGTTTGGCGAAGTAAATTACAGACAAGGCGAGAGCTGGCGTGGCATATCTTTCAAAAAATCGAGTATTACGGTGAACGAAATCAGATGAGACTTAACCGGTTCTTCTGTGTCTTGATTGATGGCTTCAGCGCTGAAGACTCGCTATCAAAAAGAGTATTACGCGGCGAAAATGAGTTGGCACCCGTTCCGAACCCGCTTGTGGACATCAATGAATTATTGGAGGTTCCCGATACTGCTGGAGTCAATATATTGCCACCATTTCGGATTGAAAATTTAAAAGGTCTGATGAACTTCTTGAAGAGAGGCAACAGTCTGCACTCGACCTGCGTGATAAATCTGCTTATCATGACAACACAGAAAATGAGAACGAGGCAAAACATTAACGAAATAAGTACGTCAATGAGCAAAAAAGTAACTGTAGTTGGCGACATACACGGTAGCCTTGAAGATTTACTGTTAATCTTTTATAAGAACGACTTACCATCGATAAGCAATCCGTACATCTTTAATGGCGATATCGTAGATAGAGGGGCAAAGGCAATAGAAGTCCTTATGATACTGTGCTATTGTTTTTTACTATATCCAAACCATGTCCACTTAAACCGAGGCAATCATGAAGACTGGAACATGAACGAGAAATACGGCTTTTCGAAAGAAGTGATGACGAAATACAGGGATAAAGCCGACAGTCTGAAAATCGCTGCTCTTTGCAAAGGTCTGTTCCGAGAGATGCCGTTTGGTGCCGTTATTGATCGGAAGATATTTGTTGTGCACGGTGGTATCTCCGACATAACGGACTTGGATATACTTTCCGAGATCCAACGCAATCTGTTTGATTCGCTTATAAAACCACCGCGACACATTTTCAATGAAAAAAGAACACAGTGGGAACAGTTAATGGATATTTTGTGGAGCGACCCTGTTATGGAGGACGGTTGTGAATCAAATGACTATCGTGGTGGCGGAAAATTATTCGGACCGGATGTGACGGAACAATTCCTCAAAGACAACAATCTTGAACTTTTAATAAGATCGCACGAATGTAAACCCAACGGATACGCCTATGACCATTTTGGCAAAGTGCTGACCATATTTTCATCGTCAAATTATTACCACCCGGGGAGCAACAAAGGGGCATATGTCGTATACCCGGGGGATATTAAACAGATACGTATTATACAGTTCATTAGCAACGAGGAAACGTTGGAAAGTCTCAAATTCAAAGCAAATGTGGTTTCCATGGAAAAAAAGGCTATAAGCGAACTTAAGTGCATGATGTGCACTCATCGCCATCAGCTGACGCAAATGTTCCATGAAAAGGATGTTCACAGAACTGGAATGATCTCAATGGATGACTATGGAAATATTATGGGCCAAGTCCTTAATATAAAACTTCCCTGGCGACTAATACAGCCTATGATTTGTGCGAAAGACGAAAACAACCAAGTTATCTATGAGACGAGCTTCAATTATGCCAAAGAGATAGAGGAAGAAAGCGCTTCGGAAGTTCTGTTTAACAACATGGAGATACTAGAGACGATATTTCGAGCAATTGACCAGGATAATTCCGGGTTTGTCACAATGGAAGAATTTTCAAACGCGGTCTCACTTTTACATAAACATTCTGCTATGGACATCCAGCTAGAAGATATGGAATTGGGGGAATTAATTGACATTGATAAAAACGGAGTCATTGATATCAGTGAATTTTTTGAAGCCTTTAAAATATCAAGAGTATCATAAAAGGATAAAGATAACACCGGGAATAAGAAAGAAAAGAAAAAAAAAAGCTTTCGTTGGCCTTCAAGCTAGGATCAAAGTGTTGGATCCGTTTTGACCTCGGTCGGAGGAGAAATCCTAGTGGACTGGGGCAATTTTTTATTTTTGTCTAATCCAGAAAGTCCATTTAAGGAGCTTAATATCCTCCAGGATCGTGCATCTGACTTTGCTCTCGTGGGGAGGCAAGTAAATAGGGACAAAAAACACTTTATTAAATTTCAAGGAATATCACAATAAAGAATAGTTATTATCATCATCATCATCATCATCATCGGTTTAACGTTTGTTTTACATTTTTAGTATGTATTGAGTGGCTTTAAGAAATTGACTTACAAACCTACTTATCGGGTCTTTATTCATCCCTCTTTTTCTCAAGTTCACTTGTTCACACATTTTTCTTGAGCCCAACTCCCTATGAAGTCAATTTGCTATTGAAACTTGTTTTTCTGTGGCAGGTTGGTGGGGCGTTGGGTTGCTTACTCGACCGACAGGTAACACCAAACAGGGCTCCATGGAGTGCTATATAGAGCTTTCTTTCGTTCCCTTCCACTGCAAGTACTTAGACACTACGGTCGGAAAATGGAATTGAGAATCAGCGCCCCAAAGGAGGGGCCCTCTAGCCTGCAAAAGGTGCCTGGCCAATCCCATCGGCATTCCTCGGTAAGGGCGCCTCAGGCGATTAGCAATAAAAAAAACCCTTCTCAAAGAGAGAAAGCAAAGCCTGGGAGGGTGGACCTCCTAGAACTGCACAGAACTAAACTCTAACCACAAAACCAACGTGGACCGGATCATAACAAGAATGGTCTAATCTCTGTTGATTTTGGCGGCCCAGAATAAAAATCCCTAGCTGATATAGAGCTAACTGCCTGACACTTGTTTTTGTATATAACCGACCAACCACAGAATGCACCGGAGGTTCTTAGCTTGTGGCAACTGACTTCTCCCGATGCAGCCTTCCAGCATAAAATCAGGTTTGGGCTGCACTGTTCATACGACCAAGAGCACATCACAGGGGGAGCACCTCCGATAGAAGCATCCTAATTAACACCAAAATCGGCAATCAAATGTCTGTTCTATATCTATTAACCCAATAACTCCCATCCATTCTTACAACATGGCTGTATCACTGTTCTGCATATATCTGTTCCCTATACTGACTAAATTTAATCTTTTCTATGAATAATATTTAGAAATGGCGACGGACTATGAGTAAGATTGATGTGATTCGCGTTTAAAATTTGTACATACAATTGACGTTGCAAAAGTAATACCTACTATTTTTTTATTCCGTCTGCATGAACCAGAAAGAATTGCAAATTGCATATTTTTATATAGACAATATTATCGTCCATAGTCTGATGTTGCTTTAGTACTGAGAAGCATAATTACACATTTGTTGCTTCGGTACTAATAGGAAGGTCCTGGATATGACCTTAAACTATATCCAGTGGTGAGGCCCCAGCTTGCGGGCTTTGGGGAGTGTGGAGTCACCATTTAATTACCATTGCTCCCAGGTCCACTCTGACCCGGAGTGGTAGTACCTGTTAGGGTTCCAGCTATGGGTTAAATAGAAACCGACTTGAAAACAACAAATATATTCTATTAAAAATTTTTTCTTCAAAATCTTTGGATTCAGCATTAATTAACCCCAAAAGGGTTGATATGCCGTAAAACAAAAACAACCAAGAAATAACTAATAGGAAATTATTACAATTTTGTTACTTTGGTGCTGAGAAAAATATTATACTTTTGTTGTTTCAGTGCTGAGAGCAAATATTACATATTTGTTGCTTTGATGTTAATGACAAATATTACACTTTTGTTGCTTCGGTGCTAATGACAAATATTACACTTTTGTTGCTTCGGTGTAAAGGACAAATATTGCACTTTTGTTGCTTCGGTGCTAATGACAAATATTGCACTTTTGTTAATTCGCTGTTAATGACAAATATTACACTTTTGTTGCTTCGGTGTTAATGACAAATATTACACTTTTGTTGCTTCGGTGTTAATGACAAATATTGCACTTTTGTTGATACGGTGCTAATGACAAATATTACACTTTTGTTACTTCCATGATAATGACAAATATTACACTTTTGTTGCTTCGGTGGTAATGACAAATATTACACTTTTGTTGCTTCGATGTTAAGGACAAATATTACACTTTTGTTACTTCCATGCTAATGATCAAATATTACACTTTTGTTGCTTCGGTGTTAATGACAAATATTACACTTTTGTTGCTTCGGTGTTAATGACAAATATTGAACTTGGTTGCTTCCGTGCTAATGAAAATATTACACTTTTGTTGCTTCCATGCTAATGACAAATATTACACTTTTGTTGCTTCGGTGCTAATGACAAATATTGCACTTTTGTTAATTCGCTGTTAATGACAAATATTACACTTTTGTTGATACGGTGCTAATGACAAATATTACACTTTTGTTACTTCCATGATAATGACAAATATTACACTTTTGTTGCTTCAGTGCTTATAACAAATATTGCACTTTTTTTGCTGCGGTGTTAATAACAAATATTACACTTTTGTTGCTTCAGATTTAATAACAAATATTACACTTTTGTTGCTTCAGTGTTAATAACAAATATTACACTTTTGTTGCTTCGGTGTTAATAACAAATATTGCACTTTTGTTGCTTCGGTGTTAATGACAAATATTGCACTTTTTTTACTTCGGTGTTAATAACAAATATTGCACCGTTGTTGCTTCGGTGCTAATGACCAATATTATACTTTTGTTGCTTTGCTGCTAATGACAAATATTACACTTTTGTTGCTTCGGTGTTAATGACGAATATTACACTTTTGTTGCTTCGGTGTTAATGACGAATATTATACTTTTGTTGCTTCGGTGTTAATGACGAATATTATACTTTTGTTGCTTCGGTGTTAATGACAAATATTGCACTTTTGTAGCTTCGGTGTTAATGACGAATATAATACGTTTGTTGCTTCGGTGTTAATGACGAATATTATACTTTTGTTGCTTCGGTGTTAATGACGAATATTATACTTTTGTTGCTTCGGTGTTAATGAAAAATATTACAATTCTGTTGCTTCGGTGTTAATGACAAATATTGCACTTTTGTTGCTTCGGTGCTAATGACGAATATTATACTTTTGTTGCTTCGGTGTTAATGACGAATATTATACTTTTGTTGCTCCGGTGTTAATGACAAATATTATACTTTTGTTGCTTCCGAGCTAATGACAAATATTACACTTTGTTGCTTCCATGCTAATGATCAAATATTACACTTTTGTTGCTTCGGTGTTAATGACAAATATTACAATTTTGTTGCTTCGGTGTTAATGACAAATATTACACTTTTGTTGCTTCGGTGTTAATGACAAATATTACACTTTTGTTGATACGGTGCTAATGACATATATTACACTTTCGTTACTTCCATGATAATGACAAATATTACACTTTTGTTGCTTCAGTGGTAATGACAAATATTACACTTTTGTTGCTTCAATGTTAAGGACAAATATTACACTTTTGTTACTTCCATGCTAATGATCAAATATTACACTTTTGTTGCTTCGGTGTTAATGACAAATATTACACTTTTGTTGCTTCGGTGTTAATGACAAATATTGAACTTGGTTGCTTCCGTGCTAATGACAAATATTACACTTTTGTTGCTTCCATACTAATGACAAATATTACACTCTTGTTGCTTCGGTGCTAATGACAAATATTGCACTTTTGTTAATTCGCTGTTAATGACAAATATTACACTTTTGTTGATACGGTGCTAATGACAAATATTATACTTTTGTTGCTTTGCTGCTAATGACAAATATTACACTTTTGTTACTTCCATGATAATGACAAATATTACACTTTTGTTGCTTCAGTGCTAATAAGAAATATTGCACTTTTTTGCTGCGGTGTTAATAACAAATATTACACTTTTGTTTCTTCAGTGTTAATAGCAAATATTACACTTTTGTTGCTTCAGTGTTAATAACAAATATTACACTTTTGTTGCTTCGGTGTTAATAACAAATATTGCACTTTTGTTGCTTCGGTGTTTATGACAAATATTGCACTTTTTTTACTTCGGTGTTAATAACAAATATTACACTTTTGTTGCTTCAGTGCTAATGACAAATATTATACTTTTGTTGCTTTGCTGCTAATGACAAATATTACACTTTTGTTGCTTCGGTGTTAATGACGAATATTACACTTTTGTTGCTTCGGTGTTAATGACGAATATTATACTTTTGTTGCTTCGGTGTTAATGACGAATATTATACTTTTGTTGCTTTGGTGTTAATGACAAATATTGCACTTTTGTTGCTTCGGTGTTAATGACGAATATAATACTTTTGTTGCTTCGGTGTTAATGACGAATATTATACTTTTGTTGCTTCGGTGTTAATGACGAATATTATACTTTTGTTGCTTCGGTGTTAATGAAAAATATTACAATTCTGTTGCTTCGGTGTTAATGACAAATATTGCACTTTTGTTGCTTCGGTGTTAATGACGAATATTATACTTTTATTGCTTCAGTGTAAAGGACAAATATTATACTTTTGTTGCTGCCGAGCTAATGACAAATATTACACTTTGTTGCTTCGATGTTAAGGACAAATATTACACTTTTGTTGCTTCGGTGCTAATGACAAATATTGCACATTCGTTGCTTCCATGCTAATGACAAATATTACACTTTTGTTGCTTCGGTGTTAATAACAAATATTGCACTTCTGTTGCTTCCATGCTAAAGACAAATATTGCACTTTTGTTGTTTCGGTGTTAATGAAAAATATTACACCTTGGTTGCTTCGGTGTTAATGACAAATATTACACTTTTGTTGCTTCGGAGTTAATGACAAATATTGCACACTTGTCGGTTCGGTGTAAATGACAAATATTACACTTTTGTTGCTTCTGTGCTAATTACAAATATTACACTTTTGCTGCTACGGTGTTAATGATAAATATTACACTTTTGTTGCTTCGGTGTTAATGACAAATATTTCACTTTTGTTGCTTCCGTACTAATGACAAATATTACACTGTTGTTGCTTCCGTGCTAATGACAAATATTACACTTTTGTTGCTTCCGTGCTAATTACAAACATTACACTTTTGTAGCTTCCGTGCTAATGACAAATATTACACTTTAGTTGTTTCCGTGCTAATGACAAATATTACACTTTTGTTGCTTTGGTGTTAATAACAAATATTACACTTTTGTTGCTTTGGTGTTAATGACAAAGATTACACTTTTGTTGCTTCCGAGCTAATGACAAATACTACACTTTTTGTTGCTTCCGTGCTAATTGCAAATATTACACTTTTGTTGCTTTCTTGCTAATGATCAAATATTACACTTTTGTTGCTTCGGTGTTAATTACAAATATTACACTTTTTTTGCTCCGATGTTAATGACGAATATTATACTTTTGTTGCTTCGGTGTTAATGACAAATATTATACTTTTGTTGCTTCCGAGAATATGACAAATATTACACTTTTGTTGCTTCGATGTTAAGGACAAATATTACACTTTTGTTACTTCCATGCTAATGACAAATATTACACTTTTGTTGCTTCGGCTTGAATGACAAATATTGCACTTTTGTTGCTTCGGTATTAATGTATAAATATTACACTTTTGTTGCTTCGGTGCTAATGACAAATATTGCACACTTGTCGGTTCGGTGTTAATGACAAATATTAGACTTTTGTTGCTTCTGTGCTAATTACAAATATTACACTTTTGTTGCTTCCGTGTTAATGAAAAATGTCACACTTTTGTTGCTTTGGTGCTACTGACAAATATTGCACTTTTGGTGCTTCCGTGCTAATTACAAATATTACACTTTTGTTGCTTGCGTGCTAATTACAAATATTACACTTTTGTTGGTTCCGTGCTAATGACAAATATTACACTTTGTTGCTTCGGTGTTAATGACAAATATTACACTTTTGTTGCTTCGGTGCTAATGACAAATATTACACTTTTGTTGCTTCGGTGTTAATGACAAATATTGCACCTTTGTTGATTCGGTGTTAATAACAAATATTACACTTTTGTTGCTTCGGGTTTAATGACAAATATTGCACACTTGTCGGTTCCGTGTTAATGACAAATATTACACTTTTGTTGCCTCTGTGCTAATTACAAATATTACACTTTTGTTGCTTCGGCGTTAATGATAAATATTACACTTTTGTTGCTTCGGTGTTAATGACAAATATTGCACTTTTGTTGCTTCTGTGCTAATGACAAATATTACACTCTTGTTGCTTCCATGCAAATTACAAATATTACACTTTTGTTGCTTCCGTGCTAATGACAAATATTACACTTTTGTTGCTTTCGTGCTAATGACAAATATTACACTGTTGTTGTTTCCGTGCTAATGACAAATATTACACTTTTGTTGCTTCCGTGCTAATGACAAATATTACACTTTTGTTGCTTCCGTGCTATTGACAAATATTGCACTTTTGTTGCTTCTGTGCTAATCATAAATATTACACTTTTGTTGCTTCGGTGCTAATGACAAATATTACACTTTTGTTGCTGCCGTGCTAATGACAAGTATTACACTTTTGTTGCTTCGGTGCTAATTACAAATATTACACTTTTGTTGCTTTGGTGCTAATGACAAATATTACACTTTTGTCGCTTTGGTGTTAATGACAAATATTACACTTTTGTTGCTTTCTTGCTAATGACAAATATTACACTTTTGTTGCTTCCATGCTAATTACAAATATTACACTCTTGTTACTTCCGTGCTAATTACGAATATTACACTTTTGTTGCTTCCGTGCTAATGACAAATATTACACTTTTGTTGCTTCCGTGCTAATGACAAATATTACACTTTTGTTGCTTCCGTGCTAATGACAAATATTACACTTTTGTTGCTTTGGTGCTAATGAAAAATATTACACTTTTGTTGCTTCCATGCTAATGACATATATTACACTTATGAGTCTTCGGTGTTAATGACAAATATTACACTTTGTTTGCATTGGTGCAAATGACAAATAGTACACTTTTGTTGCTTCTGTGCTAATTACAAATATTACACTTTTGTTGCTTCGGTGTTAATGATAAATATCACACTTTTGTTGATTCCGTGCTAATGACAAATATTACACTTTTGTTGCTTCCATGCTAATGATAAATATTACACTTTTGTTGCTTCTGTGTTTATGACAAATATTGCACTTTTGTTGCTTCAGTGTTAATAACGAATATTACACTTTTGTTGCTTCGTTGTTAATGACAAATATTACACTTTTGTTGCTTCGGTGTTAATGACAAATATTACACTTTTGTTGCTTCGGTGTTAATGACAAATATTAAACTTTTGTTGCTTCGTTGTTAATGACAAATATTACACTTTTGTTGCTTCGGTGTTAATGACAAATATGACACTTTTTTTGCTTCGGTGTTAATAACAAATATTGCCCTTTTGTTGCTTCCATGTTAATGACATATTACACTTTTGTTGCTTCGGTGTTAATGACAAATATTGCACTTTTGTTGTTTCCGTGCTAATGACAAATATTACACTTTTGTTGCTTCGTTGTTAATGACAAATATTACACTTTTGTTGCTTCGGTGTTAATGACAAATATTAAACTTTTGTTGCTTCGGTGTTAATAACAAATATTGCACTTTTGTTGCTTCGCTGTTAATGACAAATATTACACTTTTGTTGCTTCACTGTTAATGACAAATATTACACTTTTGTTGCTTCGGTGTTAATGACAAATATTACACTTTTGTTGCTTCGCTGTTAATGACAAATATTGCACTTTTGTTGCTTCTATGCTAATTACAAATATTACACTTTTGTTGCTGTGATTGTAATTACAAATATTACCCTGTTGTTGCTTCAGTGCTAATTGAAATTATAAAAATCTCGTTACTTTGGTACTAATGTTTATTATTACAATTTTGTTACTTTGGTGCTAATGAGAATTATCACAATTTTGTTAGTTTGGTTCTGAGAACAAATACTACAATTTTGTTACTTTGGTGCTGATGAAAAATATTGCATGTTTGTTGTTTCGGTGCTAATGACAAATATTACAATTTTGTTACTTTGGTGCTAATGAAAAATATTACAATTTTGTTACTTTGGTGCTGATGAAAAATATTACAATTTTGTTACTTTGGTGCTAATGACAAATATTACAATTTTGTTACTTTGGTGCTGATGAAAAATATTACACTTTTGTTACTTTGGTGCTGATGAAAAATATTTCACGTTTGTTGTTTCGGTGCTGATGAAAAATATTAAAATTTTGTTACTTTGGTGCTAATGACAAATATTACAATTTTGTTACTTTGGTGCTGATGAAAAATATTTCACGTTTGTTGTTTCGGTGCTAATGACAAATATTACAATGTTGTTACTTTGGTGCTGATGAAAAATATTACAATTTTGTTACTTTGGTGCTGATTAAAAATATTACATTTTTGTTGTTTCGGTGCTAATGACAAATATTACAATTTTGTTACTTTGGTGCTAATGACAAATATTACACTTTTGTTACTTTGGTGCTGATGAAAAATATTACAATTTTGTTACTTTGGTGCTGATGAAAAATATTACAATTTTGTTACTTTGGTGCTGATGAAAAATATTACACGTTTGTTGTTTCGGTGCTGATGAAAAATATTACACGTTTGTTGTTTCGGTGCTGATGAAAAATATTACACGTTTGTTGTTTCTGTGCTGATGAAAAATATTACACGTTTGTTGTTTCTGTGCTGATGAAAAATATTACAATTTTGTTACTTTGGTGCTAATGACAAATATTACAATTTTGTTACTTTGGTTCTTATGACAAATATTACAATGTTGTTACTTTGGTGCTAATGACAAATATTACAATTTTGTTACTTTGGTGCTAATGGAAATTATTACAATTTTGTTACTTTGGTGCTAATGGAAATTATTACAATTTTGTTACTTTGGTGCTAATGGATATTATTACAATTTTTTTACTTTGGTGCTAATGGATATTATTACAATTTTGTTAGTTTGGTGCTAATGGATATTATTACAATTTTGTTACTTTGGTGCTAATGGATATTATTACAATTTTGTTACTTTGGTGCTAATGGATATTATTACAATTTTGTTACTTTGGTGCTAATGGATATTATTACAATTTTGTTACTTTGGTGCTAATGGAAATTATCACAATTTTGTTACTTTGGTGGTGATGGAAATTATCACAATTTTGTTACTTTAGTGGTGAGAACAAATGTTACACTTTTGTTGCTTTAGTGCTAATGACATATTACGCTTATGGGTTTACTCATCGTTTACATCATTCAATTGCTAATATCATTCTCTAAAACTGATTTTATAATGATGTTATTACTATTACTCCGCCTATTTTCTCCTCTCACCACTTCCCTTTATAAGCAATGTTAAAAGTGTGTGTGGCTTATAATATAATAATATATTTTTAATAAATTTATCATTATATCGGATTATTAATTTCAATCATAATGTTCATAAAACTTGTGGAGAATGCTCTGTGCCCCAAAAATCGAAATCAATCTAAAGAATAACATTCAAGAGTCGTACTTTTTTTTTTACATAGGCATCGCTACTTATCAAGGCCAAGAGGTCACTCGAGGATACGGGTTAAAGAGTGTACAATAGAAATTGGACAATATAGTAATCGTGGTAATGGAAATTTGGTAAATTTGTTAACAAGTGCGACGGCTCATCAAGAACTTGTTTACGTTGGACTTGAAGATAACCATATTGTAGTTAGCTGGAAAACAGGAAAACGGAAGACAATTCCACAGGCATGCAGTTCTAAGAAAGAAGCTTTGTTCATGGAATCTACGTTTAGGTTTAGGCACAGAAAACGAGTGGGGGGAATTATTAATAGTGTTTTCAGATAGACGAGTGTTTCTTGTGAAAGTTTGGTGAGGGGGGACCATAGACTGAAGCCCAGTCGAACACTTTCCATGAAAATAACGATACAGCAGAGACAAATTCGCAACATTTCTTCTGTGAGATAGAGGTTGCAGGGAAGAGAAAAGGATATCTCCTACAAAACTACGAAGTCTATTTTGAACTCTATCAAGGCAGGACAAGTCCTTTCTAGCAGCTCCTGCCCAGATGTGGCAACAGTACTCCGTCCTTGGACGTACCTGGCTCTTATATAGATAGAGAATTGCATCAGCAGTGAGATATCTACTGGATCGATAGAAGGATCCCACCATTTTCCAGCGGCTTTGGCAACAGATTTGATGTACCTGTTCCATTTAAGATCAGGAGAAAAGGTCAAGCCCAGAAGCTTGTCAAAACTTGAGGCCTCCTCAAGACGAGAGCCATTCATTTCAACTGGTGCCAGATGTGGATCAGAACGTTGATGATGTAAAGAGAGAAGCTTGGTTTTAGATGCATTAAAAGTAACCAGTCACTCCTTTCCCCATTGTACCACGTGCTCAAGATCAGAGGAGAGAGAATCGGAGAGAACTTGGTCGGTTACTGACTTATATGTGCTACCATAGATGGTAGTGTCTTCAGCATAAATGTCTACAAATGATGTAAGGATGTTATTTGGAAGATCATTAATGTAGATCAGGAAAAGAGTTTGGCCCAGGATGCATCCCTGAGGAACTCCAGCATTAATACTGTGAGCTTCGGATTTTTGCCCATCAACTACTACTCTTATGAACCTGTCAGAAAGAAATGATTTAATAATTGAGAAGACATTTCCAACTATACCATAGCTAGAGATCTTGTGAAGTAAACCTTTATGTCATACCCTATAAAAGGCCTTAGATATGTCAAGAGCAATTGCCCTAGAAAGGTTGCCTCCGTCGAGAGATTTGCTATTCTATATATATATATATATATATATATATATATATATATATATATATATATTAAGCTATTCTAGATAAATCACGTCCAACTATCCAAATTCCGAATGGTATGAAAAAAGCACATACCTAACATCGCAAAAGAATATCCAAAATATCATAAAATGAAGAATTATTCAATAAAAACAAGGAATATTATAACCAAGCCTTAGCTAGATCAGGATATAAAGAACAAATTAAATTTATTAAGGAAACTCAAAACAATAACATAAGTACAGAAAGAACAATAAACAATGCAACATATCGATGAGGAAATATAAAAAAGGAAAAAAAAGAGCAAAAACAAATGAAAAAATAAAACATACAATAAACACAAAAAAGAAAAATGAAAAGATAGACCATAATAAAACTGAAAGAGAAGTTAAAAAGAAAAATGGAAGGAAGAGCCAGACGTGGTTTAATCAACCGTTCAGCCACCACATAAAAAATAGCATCCCAAAGGAATTTTACCAAATTATAGAAAAAATTTCCCGCAAGATAGTACACTAAGATAATTAACAAAAACACTGTTAATCTATCCTTCTCAACGTCTGCTAACTTAACAAATGCCATAATTGGCTCAAATAACGCAAAATTAAACAGATTTTTGAAAAATAAAGATAGGACAGAAAATGAACCTAACAACGTAAAAGAATGTAACTGCCATGACCCTACTGAATGTCCAATGGGGGGGGGGGTTAACTTCAAACGTAGTATAAAAATGTGAAGTTATAACAAATAATGAAACTAAAGTATATCTGGGGAGCACCGGAACTTGTTTTAAGGACAGATATCGTAATCACCTAGCAGCGTTTAAAAATGAAACTGAGAAAGAAAATAACACCACAAATAATGAAAACAACAACAATGTGGATAAAAATGAAAACAACAATAGAAAGAATCATAATAATAGTGACAACCACAAGTACTATAACGAATATAGAAACAGAACCAATAGCAATAACGAAAAAACCGAAAAAAAAACAAAGAAAAACTCAACCACTTTAGCAGTATGGATTAAGGAATTAAAGAAAAATAAAGCTGAATATGAATTAAGATGGTCAATAATTGATAAAGGGGAAAAATACAAACCTAGCAAATCTAAAAGATGCAACCTATGTATATTAGAATCTTACCATATACTAATATCAAAAGAAACATTATTAAACAAACGACTAGATGTAATCCACGGATGTTTGCACAGAAACATATTTAATTGCACGCACTAGAGAAGATTAGGAAAAAAATAGTAAAAATGAAACGTATAATATAAGGAAAGATAAAAGATGCAAGAGAGCTAATTCTAGATATAAAAAAATGATACCATGAGAGTGACCCCCTTTAAACAGAAGGATCGGGTAATAATACGAATTCAAACACCAAGCAAAAAAGGAATATTAAAATAAACACGCATAAATGTAGAAATAAAATTATATAAAATGATATGATAATTGGAAAAAACAAATGGAAAAAGGGGGTAATTAAAATAAATAATAATAAATAAAAAATAAAAATACGAAACTACGGGTTAAAACGGGAAACTATCTTCACATAACATCAAAAGATGGAGGAAGTGAGATGGCATGGCTTTGTAAATCTTTTTACCCGAATACGATGTTCAGCATGTTAAAAATATACCTTTTGTTGTAAAAATCTAATGGATAAACATCTGAAGAAGTTGGTGGTGACAGGATATTTTTATGAATACATAAATCGTAAAATTTCCTACCCACTAATGAAACAGCTGTAATGGAAAAAAAATCCAGGAAATAAACGAAGGTTATAAAAAAACGAGAGCCTTTGAATTCTCAACAATTTTTTTTACTATATATATATATATATATATATATATATATATATATATATATATATATATATATATATATATATATATATATATATATATAATTTGAGGTTAGTATTTTTAAAAAGTAGGGTAACAAGTGAAATATAACGAGGTTAATTAATACAAGAGTGTTCAATACAGAAGTAGAGCAAGTTACATTTTAAATTTGTCTTTACATAAACAGTAATTTGTTGCTACACAGTCATGAGCATGTTTCGATCTACTCGTGCAGCTGAATCTTCACCCTCATGACCCGGTTACAAAAAAAAAGCCTTCTTTTGCTGAAAGTTAATTTTCGCTCTTCATTTAGAATTCCGTTTTCGAAAATAAGGGTTGTTGCCTGAAGAGGTCTCTAGTAAATAAATACTAGTAGACCGAAACATGCTCATGACTGTGTAGCAACAAACTACTGCTTATGTAAAGACAACTTAAAAATATATATATAAACGAAAGTTTTTTTATATAAAAATAAAATTTTATTAACAAAAAACGAAATAATTTAATTTTTAAACGAAAAAAGTCAATTTGGTAAACCTTTTTTTTTCTTTTTTTTTTACATAAGTCCAATTCACCGTTAACATTAGAAATGTCGACTTTTATAATTTTTCGGGAATGCTTACACCCCCCAACCTCCTCATGTTAAAAAAGGCTTTCGGAATAGACACCCTTAACCTTGTCAACATACTCGAAAATCTTTAAAAGTTGACATGCCGAATGTGAACGATGAGCTGGGCGTAATGTAAAAATGTACAGAATTTAAAACGGAACGAAATTTAAATTTCCGTTCCATTTTTACAACAACCGTAAAACAGAACATTCTCTGAAAGTTTTAGCGTAATTTGACTGCGTTTGAAAGATAATAGCCTTAGACTAATCTCTGAAAAAAATGTACTTTTACGTCTGAAAATAAGTAATAAAATGAAAACTAATTCACAGCGACTAAAAATACGTAAATCTGGTGATATTTGAATTTTTTTTTTTATATATATAGAAACATAAGCATCAGTTTTCTGGAACTATTTGAAAGTAAATTAGAGTTTTAAGATGTAGAGTTAATAAAATACTTCTTAGTAACAATTGCACAATTATCCAAAGTGAACATCGACATTACAATTCAATCATTTTAAGGAGAAAAAAATAAAATAGTTAATGTAACTGAGACGGGTATTTTTCTAATAGATATATGCAATTATATTATTATAATACCTGTCTATAACTTACTTAATTGTCAGGTCGAAAATAGTAATATATCCAAAATATTACACAAATTCATTGAGTAGAACAATTACTAGTGTTTTTAGTAAAAAAAAAAAATAATAATAATAATAATCTAACGTTATGGTCTGAAATAGTACAGGAGGATAAGTATGTTCCCTGTATTCGCAATCTTCAAGGTGTTCACATCTGAGAAAAATACAATTTCTCCGAATTTTCCTTAAAAATTACTTTCAACTCTAAATAATGGTCTACTCGATGAATTTTCGTAATTTTGGGATATATTACTATTTTGGCGTTTCTACACTATTGGGACGAAATTTCGGAATACTGAATTCCATACGAAAACAATGGTATCTGCGTATTCCTCATGTTTTTAAGATTATTATATCCAAAAATTACGAAAATCGATAAGGTAGAAAATTATTTATTAAAGAAAATTTTAAAAAAATAGAATTTGATGAAAAAGATCGTAAGACACGGGAGAGTTCAATTGGGAGGTAATTTTCCGTTTTGATTTAAACAAAATTGCGGCAATTTTTCACCTGCTAACACGATTAAATTTGTTTTGTTTAATAATTCAGTAATAATGTTCAGGTAATTTCGGCTGCATAATTTGGAAGCTACCATTGTAACTTATTGGAATTGACAAAAAAAATCAGTTGAAACCAGTGTTTTTTTTTTTTATCTGAAAACTCCATTTATTGACTACAAAATCTGTAGAAGTTCCACTATTTTCGACATGACAAGTAAGCACTGTTATTTTTGCTTAAACCCACATAAAATATCATCTGTCGACTCTATCTTAACAAGCACTCTTATTATTTAATAATCATGTGCACAAAAATGATAAATTTTGTTATTATGTAATCCTACATGTATTAATAATAATGGAAGAATACTTTTATGTTTGGTTTTATTTTGAAAATAGACGAGAAAGTTATGTCACATTATATGAGAGAACGAATAAAATAAAGTCGACTAATGAGGAAAGTAAGGCACTTCTGCGTTTTAGCTTTCTTTGGTTTTCATGTTGTGAAAGAGTCTGATTTCTGGACAAGGGGAGACAATCGCGAAATTTACGAAACCTTTGCGAAAGTTTTTAGAAAATCAAAACAAATATAGTAACGGGACAAGATCAAAGTGTAGTATCTGTTCTTCAGATGCTGCACTTCAATTTCTTGTTCTCTGTCAGCGGAGGAGAAATCCTTCACGACTGAGACAATTTTTATTTTTGTTCCTTTTCTCCACGTTAAAAAAACGACGCTGGTGTCTAACTCTGTCCCGTGGGGAGACATTGTAAATAGGAACAAATATAGTAACGCAGTCCGAAAAAATTAATGAATTAAATTAACTATTTTCCATGTACACATATTTTACAGAGGGGGGCGAGGGACAGTTAACAGGTAAATAAAAATAATAAAACTGTTTCAAGATAAATAAAAGTTTATAGATAATTTAAAACGGTTACTAATAGAAGAATATGTGATTTAAGGGGAAAAAAAAAACAGTTTTCGTAATGCATTCAAATTTCGAAATAAATTAAAACAACGAACAGTTTATTTACAAAGGATTACATCCATTCCCAGTGAAATTTTCGCGAGTTTGTTTTACTGTACACATAGATTCGAAAAAGTTGTCACAAAACAAATAAATGTTATCAAAGGCAAGATAAGTTACTTTTCTACCTAACTGGATATGTTTTTAGTGTTTATATTTAATGTAACATGTTTATTCAGCTCGAAAAACATACAGTGTTTGCCGACGTATTGGAAAATTCAAAATGGCGACCGACTATCTCTCGGAGACAGTAAGTTTGGGAAAAGGATTTATAAATAAAAAAAAAACAGTCAAAATACTGTTAAAAACCCCGCCGCCGTCAGCCTATGTCACAGTAACATATATTGAGCGAGTTTCTAATAGTATTTTATCTGGTTTTTTATTTATAACTCATTTTTCCAAACTTACCGCCTTAAAGAGAGAGTCGGCTGGCATTTTAAATTTTCCAATACATCGGTAAAACACTATGTTTTTCGAGCTGAATAAACATGTTACATTAAATATAAACAGTAAAAACATATCCAGTTAGGTAGAAAAGTAACTTATTTTGCTTTTGATAACATTTATTTGTTATATATTTGCTTTTTGACAACTTTTTTCGAATCTATGTGTACAGTAAAACAAACCCGTTTTCGCGGTTTTCTCCACTTATCCCCTATCGAATTTTTCAAAGATGAAAACCAAATGCAAAAATGTCGAAAGTAAACCATCAAAATTATAAATTTGGGGGAAATTTCAAAGTCACGCAAGGGTAATTATTTTGGAGGATGCTAGCACGCCAGGGCGCCAAAAAGTACGCCAGTGCAGCAAATTTTATTCCGTCTAAAAAAACAACTTTCTACAGAAAAAAAAACAACTTATTTTTACATTTTTATCTAGTGAATAACCAGAATTATATATGAAAAACCGCGTTTATGCTTTTTAAAACCGAACTTCTTTTTTTTTGTAATAATAAACGTGTTTTATATATATATATATATATATATATATATATATATATATATATATATATATATATATATATATATATATATATATATATATATGTTTATTCGCTGGATAAATGTATAAAGATCAGTGTAAAAATAATTTTTATTTATTTTTATTTTTTAGAAAAAATAATTCAGCGGTCGGTACACGCCACACAAAGATTTATCAGAAATAGTTTGTTTTACAATCGAAAATATTGGGGAGGTGGGGGGATAATCGACTTTGAAAAAAATGGCAAATCCCTTTTTTCTTCTTCTTAAATAGAAGGATTTCGAGAGTGAAAAGTCTGTTGTCTGCCCTTGTTGAGCCTACATTATAGACAGGTGTCGCCAGCAGTCTATCATTTGAAATTAAGATGACGCACAAATCCTTCGATAAAATGTGTCATAAGATTTGATTTTCTTAATAAAAAAAAACCTACTTGATCTGTTTACGTCATTTTTGGAATATGACATCTTCGTGCGGTGACAGGTACGTACATCGTAAAGATTTTAAAAGATTTTTTTTGTGAAAATAAAATTTTTAGGCCCAATTGTAAACAAGCACTGATAAATTCATTCGAATTCATAAATAAAAATTTTAGAGTTGTAAATAGCGTAAAGATGAGTGAATTGGGGTCTGTATAAAGAATGAAAAACTCAATTAGAATCGATGAATTGGTTCTTCTTTGTTATGTTATTGTAGAGAAATCTGACAAGCGAAAAAAATTTCATTAAAAAACAAAAGAACAATGATAACTACTTACTGATTTTATCAATTTCAACAATAAGCAAGGTTATCTAATTGCCACGTCACAATTAGTTAAATCTTACTGGAATATTACATGAAACACGTATTTCCATGATTCAACGAAAAAATAGTTCGCCATCTTTGCTTAGTCACATGTGACGTAAACACAAGGGAAATAACTCATAGTTTAAGTTGGCCTAAGTTTTAGACAGTTTTTACAAATGAATTACCTCCCCTGCTACTATTTCCTTTAATAATTCATTTTCTACCTTATGGTTTTTCGTGATTTTTTTGGATATTTTATTAATTACTGCAACATTCAGTCACTTGAAATTCAATATTTCTGTTTTCGAATTTCGCTACGATAACGAAGAAAAACCGAAGAATCTTTATAAAACAAATTGCTGCATAACCAACGGATTCGACATACTTAAACAATGGAGAAAAGAGTAGGGAAAAAAAGGCAGAAAGGAACGAGCAGAGAAAACAAGATAATGTCACTAAATAGGGTTTGTGGTGATATGAGAAAATAAGTTTGTGTAGACATTAAAAATGTTTTCTATCTTAAACATTAAATATTATTACATGAGGAATCATTTCAAGGTGAAATTTAATTCATTTTATCTATTTAAACTCGAGAAATGCACGATTAAAATGAGTTAACATTGAAGGCGTAAAAAAATCGTTGGCTGCCGCTAGCAAATTCGTAGACCAAACAGCAGCCTTGACCTTGCGATCAAAAACTAAGATTGAATGAAACGGAACGAACCGAAACAAAACTGACATAAGTAAAAAGGAAATTAAAAGGACATTAAAACAACTGTTATTTTTATTTATAAATGCATGGAAAAGTAATTTAGTCAACTTTTAAACAATTTTTATTTTAAATTATTTTTTTTTTTTTTCATTTTATACTTTATAATGACAAATAGTTTAAACAACATTTATTTTCTAGTATTTTTTTTTTAGTTGAAAATGAAAAATAATCGATGTAGAATGAATACAGGTGATACAGCAAAGGATTTCGACGAATTTATTTGTACCCATTCGCTCTCTTCACGTAAATCTATAAAGATAAAAACTAAACAGATTCACCAGAGTCTCATTAGTTCGTTCCGTTTCACTCGATCTTAATTTTTGATCGCAAGGTCAAGGCTACTATTTAGTCAACGAATTTGCTAGTGGCAGCCATATTGATTTTTTACTCATTCAATATTGACACATTTTAGTCGTGCATTTCTCGAGTTTAAATGGATAAAATAAACTTTTTAGTCGAAATGACTCCTTATCATTCAAACACTACCGTGTTTGAATATATAGTTAAGTGGCAGTTTTAGTCGTTTAGAACTGCTTTAAAGCTTCACCGCTCACTCATTTTTTTTTTTTTTACCAAATTTCAAACAATTCTTACTGTTCATAGATCACCTTCTCAGCTATATTGTAAAAAAGAAATTCAATTTTCGTTCAGTAAAACAAAAGTTATGATGAATTTACTGATGTTCAAAATCGTTAAAAAAAAAATGTAATAAGGTGAGCGACGTTTTTTTTTATGACTGGTTTCCATAGCAACCGCGTCGCTTCAGCGGCTACTGTTGCTAATAATTCGCCGTTCTCACGAAAAGAGAAGTAACAAGTGATACACACAGAATGAAAGAATGAAAGGGAGATAATTGGAGGATTTTATTGAAAGTAGACGAGTGCCGTACATTGTTATTACATGTTATGTTTATGGGGGCAAAAAAATAATACTGAAATTAAACAAAGAACAAGTGAATTTAGTGGAAGCCTGGAAAAATCATGGATTACAATAGAAAAATGCGAGCATCATTATATTATTACGCTTATCGCTCCGTCCGTTATCATGCTGTGCATCCCTAAAAAAGGAAAATGGAATATTCCAAAAAGTGGAATATTCCAAATAAACCTTGTCACCCTTGAAAAGGAAATTGAAATATTTAAAAAAAAAATTGGTGTCGCTGTTGAGGCAAAGCTAATAAAAATTATTTGTCTTTCTAAGATCAAAGCGTAGTATCTGTTCTTCAGGTGCTACATTTCAATTTCTTCTCTCTCAGTGGAAGAGAAATCCTTTACGACTAAGACAATTTTTCTCCACGTTAAAAAAACGACCCTGGTGTCTAAATCTGTCCTGTGGGGAGGCATTGTGAATAGGTACTATGTTTAATGTAACAAAGTTTTAATATTAATAAAAGTAACTGGAAAAAGTTATTTCTGATTTAATTACGAAATGCCCTGAAAATGTTACGCCTGATTAATCATAAAATGCCCTGGAAAATCTCCGTTCTGATTTTCTTTTTTGTTTGTTTGTTTACTTGCCTCCCCACAAGGGCGGAATTGGACATGAGGTCGGTTAAAAATTTAGTGGGAAACCAGCTCTCCAAAAGGGTCTCTCTGGTCAATAACAAAAATAAGAATTGTATCAGTAATGAAGGATTTCTCCTCCATTAATCAAGACCAAAAAATAGGGTGATTTAAGTCACTGGAATGCTGAAACTGATAGTACACTCAGACATTCATGTTGAAGCAATGGTTACCTAACTACTAACCGTGTTAATGTTTTTATGTATTACTTTCGAAAAGCTGCTGAAACAGTTTATGGTTTAAACATTACTTTATTTCAAGTATATTTTAAGCAGTGGGTTACGGGATATGAAGTCAGTCCCGGAAATTACTCAAACCGTTTACGATTTAAACATTACTTTATTTCATGTATATTTTTAACAGTGGGGTGGGGGATATTAAATCAGTTCCGAAAATGGGTGAACCCATTCACGCATTACACATTGCATTATTTAATGTATATTTTTAACATTGGGGTGGGAAATATGAAGTCGGTTCCGGAAAAGGCTGCAACCATTTACGTCTTTGACATTACTTTATTTAATGTATATTTTTAACAGTAGGATGGGAGATAAGAAGTCGGTCCCGGAAATGGCTGAAAAAGTTTACGATTTATACATTACTTTATTTCATGTATATTTTCAACAGTGGGGTGGGGATTACAAGCCAGTTCTAGAAATGACTGAAAAAGTTTACTATTTAGACATTACATTATTTCATGTATATTTTTGGCAGTGGATTGGGGAAATAAAGTCTGTCCCGGAAATGGCTGAAACAGTTTACTATTTAGACATTACATTATTTTATGTATATTTTTAGCAGTGGGTTGGGGGATATAAAGTCAGTCCCGGAAATGGCTGAAATAGTTTACGATTAAAACATTACTTTATTTAATGTATATTTTCAACAGTGGGGTGGCGGACATGAAGTCAGTCCAGGGATTGAATGAGATGTGCAAATATATACTATCAGAAAGCGTCGGTCAGTATTGAATTAGGTAGGTGGAAAACATATAGTAGCAAAATACCCAGAATCGCCCGGGATCGAATAAGATAGGTGAACGATATATATTAGCAGAATATGCGGCGTTACCCAGGATTGGATAAGATAGGTGAAACATATATACTATGAGAATACCCAGAATTTATTTATTTGTTTGTAATGAAATAATCAGTGCAGGCAATATATCGAAGTTATTATTTAAGTAAGGGGGAGCGACATAGTGTGTTAAAGTTATGAAAATTGTCGAAATTAGTAACATATCCAAGAATTATGAAAAATGATGAAATGTGAGTTACTTGATTGGTGTGTTTGTAATGATATAATAAGCTCAGACAATATATCAAATATATTATATAAGTAGGAGGGAGAGGCATAATGTGGGTTTTTAATTATAAAAATTATTGTTGAAATTAGTAACATATCCAGAATTATGAACAAAGATTAAATGTGAGTTAATCGAGTGTGTGTTTATAATAAAATAATCAGCCCAGGAAATATATCAAAGTAATTATGTAAGTAAGAGAGGGCGATAAGGATGGTTTAAATTATGAAAAATAATTGTCAAAATTAGTAACATATCCAAGAATTATGAAAAATGATAATGTTATTTAATGCACTAGTGTGTTTGCAATGAAATAACCAGACCAGACAATATATCAATGTTATTATTTTAGTAAGTGGGACGATGGATGTGGGTTAAAATGATGAAAAATGATTGTCGACATAAGTAACATATCCAAGAATTATGAAAAATGATGAAATGTGAGTTAATTGATTGGTGTGTTTGAAATGAAATAATCATCCCAGATAATATATCAAAGCTATTATGTTTGTAGTGGGTGGTTGATAATGTGGGTTAAAAATATTAAAAATAATTGTCGAAATGTGTAACATATCAAAGAATTAAGAAAAATAATGAAGTGTGAGTTAATTGATAGTTATGTTTTTATGAAATAATCAGCCCAGAAAATATATCAAAGTATTTTTTTAGTAAGAGAGAGTGACGAGGATGGTTTAAATTATAAAAAATTATTGTCGAAATTAGTAAGATATCCAATAATTACGAAAAATGATAAAATGTGATTTAATTGATTGGTGTGTTTATAATAAAATAATCAGCCTAGACAATATACCAAAGTTATTATATAAGTAAAGGGGAAGAAGATAAGGAGGGCTTAAATTATGAAAAATTATTGTCGAAATTAACAAGATATCGAAGAATTACGAAAAAATGATGAAATATTAGTTAATTGATTGGTGTGTTTGTAAGGAAATAATCAGCCTAGACAATATATCAAAGTTATTATTTAGTAAAGAGGGAAGGGCGAAAATGTGGGTTAAAATTATGAAAAATGATTGTCGAAATAAGTAACATATCCAAGAATTATGAAAAATGATTAAATGTGATTTCATGCATTAGCGTGTTTTTAATAAAATAAGAAGCCCAAAAAATATTTCAAAGTTATTATTTTATTAAGACAGGGCGATAATATGGGTATAAATTATGAAAAATGATTGTCGAAATTAGTAACATACCCAAGAATTATGAAAAATTATGAAATGGAGGTTAATTGACTAGTGTGTGTGTAATGAAATAATCAGCCCAACAAATGTATCAAAGTTATTATTTTAGTAAGGTTGGGCAACAACGTTGGTTTAAATTATAAAAAAATATTGTCGAAATTAGTAACATATTCAAGAATTACGAAAAATGATGAAATGTGAGTTGATTGATGTGTGTGTTTGTAATGAAATAATCAGCCTAGAAAATATATCAAAGTTATTATTTTAGTAAGGTGTGCGATATGGTGAGTTTAAATGATGAAAAATTATTGTCAAAATTAATACTATATCCAAGAATTATTAAAAATAAAAATGATTAAATTTGTGAGTTAATTAATAGTTCTGTTTTTTATAAAATAATCAGCCGATACAATATATCAAATTTACTATTTTAGTAAAGGGAGAGGCGATAATGTGGGTTGAAATTATGCAAAATTATTGTTGAACATAGTAACATATTCAATAATTATGAAAAATGATAAATTGTGAGTTTATTGGCCGGTGTGTTTGTAATGAAATAATCATCCCATGAAATATATCAAAGTTATTATTTTAGTAAGGGGGCGATACAGTTTTAATAAAAAAAACTAGAATATGAGTGTGCCTTCATTCATGCTGAACAGAACGCTCACTGCATGCCCAGCAACAATATATATATATTGCATAGGGAAAATGCTGCTGTGGAATTTCCACAGGTCCCGCTAGTGAAAAGTAATATGGTTAAGCTTAAACATGGAAAAGTAAAGACTAGTTGTTAAAACTAGAAAAGAAAAAGACAAGATATTTTAGTAAAAAATAAAATAAATTTATAAACTTAAAATATTGCAGCATTAAGATATTTTCTAAAATTAAATTTATAACCTTATATAATCAATTCTTAATGCTGCAATATTTTAAGTTATAAATCTATTATATTTTTTACTTGAATATCTTTTCCTTTTCTTTTCCAGTTTTAACAACTAGTCCTTTACTTTTCCATGTTTAAGCTTAACCATAATACTTTTCATGCTCTATATATGTAAATAAATCATTAATTTGTATGTATGTATATATGTATGTATGTATCATTTTATGTATCTACGTAAAGTTTTATAAGTAGATATAATATTTTACGCATTTTTTCAATATTTCAATAGTGCTAAATATGTGAGTAGAGCTAGGTAGTGAGTTTTTACAATATATATGGCAATTTTTCACGTTTTATCCTCGTGATAACTCGTCAAGCTAATACATTCCATTAGCCTGACAAGTCTTCATGAGGATGAAACATGAAAAATTTTGTGTAGCTTAATGCTATATATTTTTCTATAACTCTCTCTCTTTCTCTCTCTCTCTCTCTCTCTCTCCATATATATATATATATATATATATATATATATATATATATATATATATATATATAATTTGTGTGTGGTGATTCTGAATTTTAGTATATTTTTAGTTGCGCATTTCGAATTTATTGCGATAAAAAGATTTTATTTTGTATTTTTTTCTTATTTTAATAATTATTTCAATAAGATTTACGTTAAAAACACCGACACATTTAAGATGTTATTCATATAGAGAAGAGGTTTTTAAAAAAATGATATAAAAAAAATTGCACATATTTAAAGGTGAAAAGATTTATCTCCCTTTTATTTTTTGAGTCATTATTTAAAATTGCCAACATCGTAACAATATAACAGGATTTTTTTTAATTTTTATTTTAACTGAATCGAAAGACGTTTTGATATTCTAAACAACATGCTAGAGGGAAAAATATGACAAATTGGCTAGATAGAATCAAATATGTCCAATGCCACGCTATTTATATCTGAATTCTAAAATCAGACATATAACTTTTTATATTATATTGTAAAATAATATATATCACGTACAGTAGAACTCCGGGATACGGTGGCCCTGGGATACAGTTTTTTCAGATTACGATGTGGAATACAATGTTTTTCCAGCACCTGGTGACGGTATTTGCCCTGCCTTACGGTGTTATTTATAATGTGTGAGAATTATATACACTACTGTATTTTGTTACTAATTTTTCTTGCCGTATCCCGGGGTTTTACTGTATCCCGGGGTTTTACTGTATAAATATTTTTTGTTCCAATATTTGTTTCAACAGTGCTCAGTACATAAGTAGAGCTTCATAGTAATAAGAACAAACATATATTTATGACAAGTAAACAACACAGAAATGTTCGTGTTTCATTTCTGGAAAGCATCGGGCTAAATGCTTGATCTTAGAATGAAACACAAACATATCTATTATTATACTAAATTTGACTTACTCAACGTTTGTTTCCCTACAACTTTTTCTTATATATTGTAACTAGAAGCGCTACTCAGCATTGTCCAGGAAAAAACTGTAACCATAATGTTCTCAAGATGTATATACATTCTTCTATCCTTCTCTTTTCCCCTCCTCACTTCTCTCTTCTTCACCCAACATATTCCTCTCTCTGGACTGGACACACGCACGCATACAATTTGAGTCAGTGTAAGGAAAATGGCCTCGCCCGTGTAATGCATAAGAGCCTCACTGTTGAATTAGGTTGAAAAATTGCGCCCCCTATCGGTCGTTCAATGAAACTCAACAAAACAAAAACGGCCCCGCCTCGTATAATGCATAAGAGCCTTATATTTTGATACAATCAATGTTTTTACAATTTCATTTTGATAAAATAAATGTTATTTGATGCTTTTGCATTTAACGACCCGTGCTATTTGTTAAATAGTATTTACAAGTTAAATTCAAGTTTTACGATATCATTTTTATTAAATTGTTAGGTGAAAGTACAGAATAGTTATAAAACATCCTTCCCATGTTAAATAATACGTTTCTAAATATTAACGTTATTATTTCAGCGCGGGTCGTTAAATGCAAAAATTCTTGTTATTTTTGTCGCATTTCGCTTGTAAACACTAATTTCACAAATTTCTTTTTTATTAATAATTTTCCATCTCCTCGTTTTTTATAATTTTTGGATATTTTCGCCATGAAAATTACGTAGGTACTATTTATTTTACGTGAAATTCAATATTTCGTTCGCTCGAATAATATAGAAACACCAATTACCTGTTTACCACAAAAAGTGTGGCTTCTTTTCAATTTGGCCTTTTTTTCTTCAACATTTGGCCTTAAGAAAATAATCATACTCTGGCAACTGTGTATCTCGGCCCGTGTCATACATAAGTGCCAAACCCGCTATAACGTACTCTTTTTAAGTCATCATCATCATTTTTTTTTATTTATTTTTTACTACTACTACTACTACTACTACTATTACAACAACAACAACAACAAAAACAACAACAACAAACGTGGTTTAAGTAGAGATCATTTGTTTGGAAGAAATGCCAAAATCATTTCACGCTAAAGAATTTAAGAATTTATGTGACTGAAGTAGCAATTAACGCGGCAATCCGGCAAATTTATTCATTGTTTATTTTTTTTATTTAATAACAAAAATTACCAGCATTACTCGATTTTCTAAAATTTTCAAATTTATTTCTTTTTCATCTGAACAAAATTTCTATAAATTTGATGCATTCTGGTTAGATAAATGGTTTTAAATTTTTGTGAGATGAGGATTGGTTATTAATTTTGATTGTTTGAACCATCGCTCTCATCTTGGTAGTTGTTATCACAATGGAATCTTTTCTGACCCTTAGGTTTTGCTGAAAATTACCTAAAAGCAAGATCATATGAATTATCATTCAAAAACGTAATATTTTACCCTGAGAAAATTGTGGAGCTAGAGCCCCGGAGTGTTTAGGGGTTAAAAAAAAACCCACCCCTTTTGAGGCTAATTTTTATTTTTCTCCAAACTTGTATTGAATGGTATCGAATTCAAATTAATGCAAAACGCGTCTGTCATGAACGAACGGTGCCAGTTGGCTGTTTTACCCTAATGTTTTACATAAGGCCAGGTATTTAAATGGGGAATATAGCCAAAATCAGTCGGGGGACCATATAGTTTTTGGCTTGTTTATTCTGAGAATAATACATTTATTAAAAAAAAAAAAAACTATTTTTCTTCTTTTTTTTTTTTCAGGCCAGAAAATGTTTCTTACAGAAAAAAAATGCTACAATTATTATACAGTCTTTCTGGCGTGGTTACAAGGTAAGTACAGCAATAAAATAACAAACCCAACACACTAATAAAGATGCATTCAGTTTGAAACATATAGCTTGAAAAAAATTTTTTTTTAATTTGAACTCCCTCTACCTTGCTAGAAAATTACTTACACCAAAAAGCATCCCATATTTTTACGAAGCAACAATTCACCCATGCATGAAGTAATTTGGAATGCGTTTGTATAACGATTTTTTTCAATTTTTACCCATTTTTGACTCCTTAAAAACAATTTTAACCGGGTAAAGACCAATAAAAGAAAGGTCCATAAAAATCCAATCATTTGAGATCCCTAGAGCTGCTCTGCAACTTTAAGTTTCGGTGGAGATAGAGTTTGAAAATATGGAGACAGACATATATATATATATATATATATATATATATATATATATATATATATATATATATTAGATTAACTAGCAGGGGCACCCGGCCTTGCCACGACCTTCATAATATATCATTAATATTTCAGAGGACAGATGCCTTGCGCGGTCATAAAATACACTTAAATATATTTTAAATCATGCAGATTTCGTATTTATTATTACAGAGCCAATTATCCATTGAATATTATATTGTACCTAAGATTTTATTCGTTATAATCCATCCTTCGTGTATGATTACTATTTCCTATAAATGACAAAGTTCTCTATGATTCTCTCTTCTCTGATCTCGAGCGCATGGTTCAGTGGGGGAAGACGTGGCTGGTTACCTTTAATGCATCTAAAACCAAACTCTTATCCTTACATCATCAACGCTCTGATCCCCATCTGGCATCAATTG
Organism: Euprymna scolopes; assembly: GCF_053919585.1. NCBI lineage: Eukaryota > Metazoa > Mollusca > Cephalopoda > Sepiida > Sepiolidae > Euprymna > Euprymna scolopes. Next base: position 76,356,920 of record NC_136516.1, on the reverse strand, counting down.
GGATGGATGGCTCTCGTCTGAGAGAGGCCCCGTGTTTTGACAAGCTTCTGGGTTTGACCTTTACTCCTGATCTGAAATGGAACACGTACATCAAGTCTGTTGCCAAGGTCGCTGGAAAGATGGTGGGATCCTTCTACCGCTCCAGAAGATATCTCACTACTGATGCAATTCTCTATCTATATAAAAGCCAAGTACGTCCAAGGATGGAATACTGTTGCCATATCTGGGCAGGAGCTGCTAAAAACAGCCTATCCTGCCTTGACAGAGTACAAAATAGACTTCGTGGCTTAGTGGGGGATGCCCTTTTCCCTACCCTGCAACCTCTCTTCCACAGAAGAGACGTTGCGAGCCTATCCTTGTTTTATCGTTATTTCCATGGCAAGTGCTCGTCTGAACTCCAATCTCTGGTCCCCCCCCCTCGCCAATCTTTCACGAAAAATACCTGTCTAGCCGAATCCACTGTGAAAAATTTCCCCCACTCTTTATCTGTGCCTAAATCAAAACGTGGATTCCATGAACAAAGCTTCTTTCTTAGAACTGCACGCCTGTGGAACTCTGTTCCGTCTGCCTGCTTCCCACCTGACTACAACTTGGATGTGTTCAAGTCCAACGTTAACAAATTCCTAATGAACCGCCCCCTTAAGTAAATACTTCATCAAATCTTCACACTAACGTAATGTACTTGCAATAACCCTTATCCCTGAGTGGCTTCCGGGCCTTGATAAGTGGTGATCAATGTGTAAAAAAAAAAAAAAAAATTTCAATGTTATGCGACCAGTAGTTTAAGAGTTTATTGGTTAAACATTTTCAGACACACATATATACATCTACTGTTTTATTTATATAGATTATTCTTTCTTTTTTTTTTTTTTTTTTCTTGCAGGCTCGGAATCTTTTAAAAGAGTTAAAATACCATAAACAAGTCCTCTGGGCAGTGGCTGTGATTAGAAAATTTTACAGGGGTTGGCAGGTTCGCAGGGAGTATAGGAACAAGTTTCGTGCAATTGCTGGGCCTAAAGTTGTCCTTTTCTTCCAAATGGCTTTGGTAAGTATTGCTTTATTATTTCATCTGACATAACTTCAGATTATAATAATAACAAGTACTAATTTGTCAGATTTTTCTAGTAGTTTGAAAATATATTTATGGCAATTAAGCTACACAGAGGCATCCATGTTTTATTCCTTCGTATTAAGCACTGTTTAAGTAAATTTTTAAAATGCAAACACAATATATTATATCACCTTATAATATTATATGTGTACACACATGAAAAAATATATATAGTAATAATATATAAAATATAACACACACGCGCATATATATATATATATATATATATATATATATATATATATATATATATGGCAGTAAGTTATAAAAATATATATGGCAAGGTTTTTATAACTTACTACTTAGCTCTACCTATGTATTGAGCACTGTTGAAGTAAATACTTAAAGTTTACACATAAAATTATACTTTCGTATATTAATTTATGTGATTAAATGAAGTAGTTATATATATAAAATGTAATTTTCACCCGCTATTTAATTGGCTGTAAATGCTAGGCTCGCTCTTTGTTTGTAAATAAAAAGACAGACAGCCTGAGCACTATAAAAGTTGTGGACGAACGTTTGTTTGAAATAGACATTTGTTGAGGTCATATGCAGGCGCCACTCCCATGGGTTGATGGGTAGAACCTGACTATTAACGCGATGGTTCTATGTCAATCCTTGGTTTTGGAGAGGTGCTAGTCTAGCCGCACTGATGAGTTGTGATACAACGAAACAGTACTGTATGTGGAAAACTACATACATATATATATATATATATATATATATATATATATATATATATATATATATATATAATCATTTACTTGAAACGTACTCAGTTTATGCCAATCCTACTGGATTAAAAAATCTTTCTCCTTTATTATAATGAAAATAAATTTTTTATATAAATTTGAAAATTCCAAAAAATACGGAAATAATTGATATAAGTTAAAATAAATACAGCACGATCATAATCTTCGAAACAAGAAGGAACGGTAGGGTGTCTCGATTATATGTACCACATAAGCTGTCCAAAGTGTTTTTTGTTTCTAAGTTTTTTTTAGGTAAACATCTGATGAGTATGTGACTAAATATGCAGTAAAGACATAATTTTGCAGACTTGTTAGTCACAATACGAAACGCTATTGTAATGGCTACCTTTTAGAAAGTAATAAACGACCAACTGAGAAAACTTGTAACTTGGGAAAAAGAAATATATATATATATATATATATATATATATATATATATATATATATATATATATATATATATATATATATATATATATATACTAGCAGGTTGCTTGATATTGCCTGGCCAACAAAATACGCTTAAATATGATATTTTTATTCATGCAGATTTCATATTATTATAGTGCTAATTTTCTATGGATTATCACTTGGTACCCAATATATATAGTAATGATTTCAAAAGTTGTTTTTTTAAATGACTTCAGTGCCAGCAGCTGTAATCAAAACCAAACTATTCAGCGCTCCAACCGTAGTCATTATTTAGTGTTTTAGCTTCCCTTACCATCTGAGCTATCGCCAGATGAATAAGAGAGGCTACAACTGAAACGAGTTCAAGTTAAAAATAGATATGTACGCATGCTCAGCTATTTCTACAGACTAAAAATCAAATCGATAGTGTTTCCGAGATCCAAATACCCTATATATCAAATTTTGACTTTGTAGAAGAAATATTCCGGGAAGAGTTTGATAGAGACTTTTCACACACAACGCCAACAAAGTCATATATATGAGATAGGTCAGAGATTAAGTGAATTTTCCTGTCAGATATTGCATTGAGGTAATACTTTCAGGACGGTCCTAGCCAAAAAGGTAAGGCTCAGTATATAAAAATAGAGCAATATATAAGTTTAATGATTGAAGTTAAATTCTGTAGATTAAAATATATACAAATATATATTAAGTTAAGAATTTGTTTATTCATAGCTAAACATTTAGCTAATTGCATTCCTCTGATGAAAAATTGAAAATCCATGGGTTAAGGAAATAGATACAATTTCTCTCCATATATTCCCTGTTTTAAACAATAAATTCTTAACTTAAATATATTTGTATATATTTTAATCTACAGAATTTAACTTTAATCATATATTTTATATATATATAGATATATATATAATGTAAATATATATATATATATATATATTTACATTATATATATGTATATTTACATTATATATATATTTACATTATATATATGTATATTTACATTATATATATATATATATTTATATTATATATATATATTTACATTATATATATATATATTTACATTATATATATATTATATATATATTTACATTATATATATATATTATATATATATATATTATATATATATATATATTATATATATATATATTATATATATATATATATTATATATATATATATTATATATATATATATATTATATATATATATTATATATATATATATATATATATATATATATATATATTATATATATATATTATATATATATATATATATATTTACATTATATATATATATATATATTATATATATATATATATATATATATATTTACATTATATATATTATATATATATATATTTACATTATATATATATATATTTACATTATATATATATATATTTGCATTATATATATATATATTTACATTATATATATATATACATTATATATACATATATATTATATATATACATATACATTATATATATACATATATATATGAGAGAAACAGAGAGAGAGATAAAAATATTTCTGTGTGCTAGAATGTTTTCATCTCAAATTCTATGCAATTATGCAGAATGTAGAAACTATGCATAAATAAAATTCAGCGTAATAGTAAAATGAAACCAAGCATCTACTAAGAAACCATAAAAACTAAATAAGTAATTAATTAACTCTCGTTTTTTTTTTTTAAGTAGCATGCAAATTAGTTGGCCTTTATATAGCCACTTGCATATCATTTACTGAGTATATTAAGAAGTTCGTTTTAGTATTTTTTAAATAAAAAAGTAGGCTTTTAATATCAATGTCAGAGAAGAAAAAACTAAACTTTATAGATAGATAGATAGATGTGTGTGTGTGTGTGTGTGTGTGTGTGATTAATATTTGGTCTTTTCTTAAGCATAGCTAAATAAATTCAAGACAATGTATTTCGTTAGGTGTTTCGAAATCTTAGTTGGTAAAGAAGAAAAAATACAAGAATAAACAAAAATTTGATTGTGGACTAATTCTTTCCTTTGCGCATTGGAATGTAGCCAACCAGTATATATGCTCTGAAGCTGGAAATATAACGCCATTGAGCTTGTTATTTGAAAAATTATAAGGGATATTATACCTTCAAAATATATTTTTTATATAAACTCAGGTATATATATATATATATATATATATATATATATATATATATATATATATATATATATATATATAATCAAGACAATAAAGGTTGGATTGATAGCAACAAGTAGTGTATTTTCATTGTTCGTTAAAAAATGTTTCGCGACAATTCGGACAATTTCAAACCTTATATCGTTTGAAAATATTCACAAGAAAGGCCTCTCTCTAGACGTTGATAAAAAACGCTTTTTTAATGAACAATATAGAATCCATTTCCCTTTTAAGAAAAACTATGCGATAAAAGATTTAACTACATTTCTTCCTTCAGTGGTTTTTCCGTTTATATATCTATATATATAAAAATGTAAAGTTGGTTCGTTCTAAAGAAATAAAACCATGTTTATACGTTACCAATTTATTTGAAATTTTCAGACAACCCATTTTTAGAGTCGAGGTATGTTTTTATGTTATTAAAATAAATTTACCTAATTAAAATTAAAATATAAAATAAAATAAATATATTTATTTATCGTTTCTGCGAATCTGTTCTGTTGATAAAACTGAACTTCCGGTTCGATTCATTTCACAGCCACGAATTGACGAAAGGTTTAATTTTCTGTTAACTCGATAAGTAAAAAAAAAAAAAAAAAAACATATTTCATTTGTTTATCTTCCAAATTTTTTAATTTACACATCTTTTCTTTATTATATAAGGACAAAAAAAAAAAAAGTTTGTTGCTTGCTTTTGAGTTTTGTTTTTTTTTTCTATATAAGATTACTCATTCAGAGAGTGATCCGTGCTGAAATAATGTTATTATTTAAAAAGTCATTCTTAACATGGGGAGGTAAGGATGTTTTGTACCTATTCTGTACTTTAACCTTACAATTGAATAAATAAAAAGAAACATATCGTAAAACGTTATTTAAACGTGGAAATATGATTTAAAAAATAGCGCGGCTCTCTGCATTAGCACCATTTTTATTTATTGTTGTTGTTTCACGAATTTTCGGCCAACTATTCCTCTGGCCTTCATGAAAAGAAGTCCTTTTATAAATGTTCAGTAACTTTTTCCTTTTATTATTCTTAAAGAGTAAAACTTTTCTTATTCATGAAAGGAGTTAAGCCTACGTAAATAAATAAATGTTTGTACACGTGACAAATTATCAATAAATGGTTTAGTTACTTTTTAAAAAAATGTTTGTAAAAGTGCGAAAGGCGACGTTGTTGTACAAACATTACTCCCATGCTTAATTTCTATACTTATAGGTTTTTGGAATTTTTTTTCACTGGATTATTATTGATTGCACACTAATTAAACAGATTATTAAAAAAAAAAAAAAATGTAAAAAAGAAATCATTATTTCGACATTTGAAAGTGGTGCTCACTTTTTAGTTACAACGTTCTGATAAATCAGTCACCCATTTTGTAAGCAATAAAAACGCGGTATATCAAAACCATAGAAAGTAAAAATAATGAGTCTCTACCGCATTTGTAAGTCAGAAATATATTTGTTTCTCAAAGAAAAAAAAAGAGAGAGAACAGGACTTTTTTTTATTGTTTTCATGAAAATAAAGTTTCGAGATTTTTAATTATTTTTTTTTTTTTTACTTATTTAGTCAGTTTGTGTGTGTGTGTGTGTGTTTTTTTTATTATTGTTTTTGTGAAAGGTGAGTTTTTTTTCAAAACTTTTGTTTTGTTTCTTTTTAATTTTTTTAAAGTATTATAAATTTCACTAACATGCTGGAGAAATGTTTAATAATTTGGTATTTTTTTAGATTAGGTCCACCTCCACAATTTTCCTTTCAATGACGACATTTATAGGTTTCCGAGTATGCTGAACACGCAAATTGCATTGAAATTTTGCGGAAATAAATAGTTGTATTATGCATTGTATTCTTCGGCGGCCATCTTTTTACATGCACACGCGCCATAAACAAATACACACACGTAAAAAAGATGGCCGCCAAAGATTACAATGCATAATACAACTTTTTATATCTTGATAACTACTTATTTCTGCAAAATTTCGATGCGATTTTCGTATTCAGCATAGTCGAAAACCATTTCAAGTCGTCATTTAAAAGAAAATTGAGGAGGTGGACCTAATCTAAAAATTTACCAATAATTTTTAATCCCGTACGCCTCCCAATACATTGCTTCGTCAACATGCGACCATTTTATATCTCCCGAAGACACTTCCGTATTTAGAAAAAAATAAATAAATAAATAAAAAGTGACCGATTTACCAGAACGTGGTAACTAAAAAGTGAGTATCCCTTTCAAATGTTGAAATGATTTTTTTTTTTTCAATTTTTTTTCATAATCTGGTTAGTGTTCAATCAATAATAATCCAGTGAAAAAATTTCAAAAAACCTATCAGTATAGAAACTCCACCACGTAAGTAAATAAATAAAAAATGTTACGTGCGCATGCGTAGCAGTATCAGAATTTTTGTAGGAATTTTTGACACCCCTAACACGAAACTGCGAATACAATATAAAAATCTCGGAATTTCTCTGTTAAAAGTGGGTTATTTATTTTCTTTATGGATTATACTTCCAAAATAAACTATTACAGTTGTTTTAAAAGTAATAGAAATATTTTTTTTTTAAACAGTAATGAATTTTCCGAACTCAATATTTTTCAATTTTTAAACTCAATATTTTTCAATTTTTAAATTTTAAAAATCTATCAAAATTTTTCTATTGATTCTATTTTTACGATATTTTCAGGGTCAATGTGAAATTTTATGTTCTTTCCAATAAATCGAATATAATATTTTAGACAAACGTTTTTTTTTTTAAATTCACGACCCCCCCATCCCAATTTTTAAGTGTCTATTAAAAAGTAAATACTTAATTTAGTAACCCGAAAGTAAATAATTAATTTACTCACAAATTGAAGAGAAAAGGTCAATACATAATATATTCAAATTTAAAAAAAAAAACAGTGTTCTTTTAGAATTTTACCTGTAAAGTTTGAAGTTTAAAACCTTTTTTTTAAACCACGTTATTTGTTTTTTCTTTTTTTTTTTTTTAATGGAACCTCTTGGTCCTTGCTCCTTTAATTGAAAAAAAAAATTAGGGCTTGAATTGCATTTTTCGAGGAGTTATAAGCTTGGAAAAATGGGGTGGAATTATTCGCTATTTTCACGAAATTTCTGACACTGCTAGCGCATGCGTTAGCCTTGACTAGGGGGGTACTAAGGGAACGACCATTAAATAATTCTGCGGGTCGCCATGGAACTCAACGCCCAAGGAGTATCAAAATAGTTTTCATGATCTGAAGAAATTTTTTTTCCCGAAAAGTGGGTGATCACTTTTCCATCTAAATTTAACTTAAAATGAGCACCCACTTTCTGGGCACCTGAGGAAGGGGCATTTATTTTCGTGTTTATTGGCTTAAAGGTTTTTTTGACAAGGCAGTTTGGTACGCGAATGCATATTTAACAGTTTTCGTTTATGCTCACGCATAGCATAAACAAAGGCTACGTCTGTGAAATGGAAAATAGTCCCAGAGTTCAGGGGTTAATACCATGCAAAAGAAATCAAACAAAAAGACTTTTAAGCCAAGAAACACACAGAAAGAAAAAAAAAAATAGCATCCATTTTTTTTTCTATCGAATTCATTTGCTGTTTTTATTGAAAACTATTTTCCCCCGGATTTTTGATATAATTTTCCATTAAGGGCTGTGCGTCTCACGTTCGTAAATAACAAAATTTTTTTTGTAGATTTTGGTGTGCTAAAAACGAATCTGCAAACCGTTTCCGTCACAAAAAAATAGTTTTTATGATATGAAGAAATTACTTTTTCGAAAAAGTGGCGATCACTTTTCCATGTAAATTTAACTTAAAATGAGCACCCACTTTCTAGCCACCTGAGAGAGGGGGGATTTTTTCCCATGTTTATTGGCTAAACAGCTTTCGTTTATGCTTACGCATAGCGTAAACGAAGGCTACGGCTGTTAAATGGAAAATAGTCCCAGAGTTCAGGGGTTATTACCATGCAAAAGAAATCAAACAAAAAACTTTTTAGCCACGAAACAGAAAAATGCCCCTCTCTCAGGTGGCTAGAAAGTGGGTGCTCATTCTAAGTTAAATTTACATTGAAAAGTGATCACCCACTTTTCGAAAAAGTAATTTCATGAATGTCATGAAAACTTTTTTTTTTTTGCTACGTAAACGGTTTGCAGATTCGTTTTTAGCACACCGAAATCTACAATAAAATATTTCGTTATATATGAACGTGAAACGGGCCTTAAAGTAAAATAATACCGGATTTTTTTGAGCAGATTTGCCATATAGTTGTACAAATATCCTCAAACCAGGTAATCACTAAAAGGGATTTTTAAAAGTCGTCACCTGTATCGAGCAAAAGTTTAAAACCACCGATTATATGCCAGCCTACATCATGGTAACATATATTGAGTAAGTTCCTAACAGTATTTTTAGTTTAAACTCATTTTCCCAAAATTTCCCCAAACTTAACATGTTCGATACAGTCTGCCGCCATTTGTATTTTTCAGATATACCGATAAACATTGAATGTTTTTGAACCGATTATACATTACATAAAAACACTAAAATCTTATCCAGTTAGGTAGAACACTTACTTTTCTTGCCTTTGATAACATTTATTTGTTATATATTTATTTTTTGACAACTTCTTTGTATCTGTGTTTAGTAATATAAACCCTTTTCATTTAATGTAACGTTTAATCGGCTCGAAAAACAGTGTTTATTGGTGTATTTGAAAGCTACAAATGGTGGTGGACACTGTTGATTACTTTAAGTTAGAGAAAGTGAGTTAAAACTAAAAAAACTATACAAAATACTGTCAGAAACCTATCCATTATGCCAGCCTATGTCATGGTAACATATGTTCGGTGAGTTTCAGACACTGTTTTGTATAGTTTTTAGTTTTCAACTTACTTTCCCAAACTTAACGTATTCAACAGAATTCGCGACCATTTCTGTTTTTTGAGCCAATTAAACATTTTACATTACATAAAAACACTAAACAATTATCCAATTAGGTAGAAACGTAAATTACCTTACCTTTGCTTTCATTTATTTGTTTTTGGACGACTTTTTCGAATCTGTGTATAGTAACCCCCCCTCCCCCCACCATCAACCAAATATTAATTACTAAATCACATTTTTTAAAACAACAAAAAAAAAAAAAGCATTTAGCGTTTCAACATTTTTGCTACGTTCGGCTTCATCCACTGATTGTTGGTCAAGTCCAAAACATGAATGATTGACAGAAACTCTCGAGGATCCAGATCAAATTCTGCAAGAGCAACATTTTTTTCAGTTTCGCCTTCTTTTTCACTTTTTGCAGTGGATTGCTGTACTAATATAAGAAACGTGCATTTTCTCTTTTATTAAATTTTTCCATTACACCAAATTGAGCCACTGCAACGCGTGGCAGGGTACAGCTAGTATATATATATATATATATATATATATATATATATATATATATATATATATATATATATATATATATATTTGTATAATATATACAGGAATTTACAAGAGAGTCGGCTGAAGAGAGCCTGAGGCGGACATTAAGAGCAGTCCTCAACTACCGGGCTTGAAACCGTCGGTACCGACTACCGATATAAATGTAAATTCCTGTATATATTATACAAAAAAATATATTGCTCTTATTTCGAGAAAGGTTTTTTCCCTAATAATAGAGCACTGTATGGGATTTCTTTTTCTACAAAAAAGTACAAGTATATATATATATATATATATATATATATATATATATATATATACTACAGTGTGTGTGTGTGTTTCAATATATAATCATAATTGTTTTATACCTTGACTTTGCAGGCCACTGTTATCTTCTCGGCCATTGGGAATTAATTTTAAATGGAAATGAATTTAGATAATTAGGAAGCAGTGTAACTGGGTTGTCATAACCAACATTCATGAGAGTATCATACAAATAGGAAGTTTGGAATGATGCAGGTTTATTCCTTTTTCCGATTTTTTTAATTGGCTATAAAGGTGGGTGCAGGAGGGTTGAGGGCGAATTATAAAGAAAAGAAAGAAAAATATATAAATACACCAAGCCTCAATAGGAAAGAAAAAGAAAAGGAAACAATAACAATTGCTCCTGGCGATAATCGGATGTACCGATAGAAAGCACTTGAGAAAAATATGGCCGAACAACAACTTCTGGTCGCCATTCTATATAATTTGCCTGTCGAAATTAAAAACTACTCGATAAATCGAAAAGATATCCGGAAAGCTCGGAAAAAGGAATAAATCTGTCTTGTTCAATCAGACGTGTCTAAATAATGACTTGCTAACAAAATATACAAATATATTCACCTGTCATCCCTTTTTTTAAAGATGGAATCGCCCGATCGTCGAAGAGAAGATGCAAGCAAGATCCACAGAGTTTTTATAATTATATAGATAAATTTAGTTTTCGTCAACTTATTTGACCTTTTTCTGTTCACGTTTTCCAGAGAAAGAAATTTCTTTTAAGTCTGCGAGGCCGTCTACCCTCTATGTCGCCGATATCTGAAGAATGGCCCAAATGTTCAAATATGTTCAAGCCCACATCTGAGGAACTTAGAAAAATTTTCCACCGTTGGCGGGTAAGATTGAAACCTTTTCCACCTCTGATGTAATTCATTTCCGATGGGTCAGTTTTTTGTCTGTTTATTTCCCATTCTTTATTTTTCATTTTAAAATGTCCCTCTTTTTTTTTCTGTTTTTTTTTAAATTTATTTTTTGTTGTTATTTGTCATTTCTTTGTTGTTTTTTATTTCAAAGATTATTACTAATAATTTTCTCTTAAAAAAATATTACTCTACTAGCAGGACCTGTGGAAATTCTACGAAATGAGTAATATATTTTGATAAAGTTATTTTTCTGGACAGAGCAAAAAATAATTTTTTTGGTAGAAAAACTAATAACACACGGAAGATATAAATTTATTAACACTTCTATGAAATAGTTTGCATTGTATTTTAAATATAGAACTGACCAAATAAGATGAATTAATAAGTACTAATAAATACTCAGAAAATACTATTGTGCTACATAGTTCAATACAAATAATAAAATCACATTGTTAGAGACAATCTTAAATTTACTCCTTAAGCACAGTACCTCTTGGCAGTCAATGCTCTACTTTTTATTGGCCTGTTTCTTTCGAATGTCGAAATTACTGCAAGTTTCTTCCTTACAACATTACAACAATGATCATATTATTGTTATGGTGTTCGAAAACGAGGTTACATCAAAGGGGGGTTACTCTCATATTCTTGTCCAGGGTTGCCTGATTGGCTTTTTTAACGTCAAATTTCACGAATTTGATCTTTTTGGAAGCAGTTTGGCCTTCAAAAGTTTTATTTGGTCTTTTCAAAGCATAACGTATTGACTAAGGAAAACACAAGCAGAATATATTTAGATGGAGTATACATAGATTACACTATCCAAAAATGTGTTTTTTTCTTTTTTCCTGCTCTTTTAAAATTTGTTCGTTTTCTCTTATTCTTTTCTTTCCTCTTTCTCTCTATTTTCTTTTCACATTTTTATGTCTTTTAATTTTCTTCTTTTTTTTTTGTTTTCGTATTTTTTGTATTTTTCTTTTTTCGGCTTTTTTCTTTTTTTATAGTTTTCTTTTTTGAGTTTTTTCTTTTATCGATTTTTTCTTTTTTTGTATTTTTTATATTTTTCTTTTTTGTTTTTCTTTTTCGTATTTTTCTTTTTTTTTCAATATTTTTCTTTTTTGATATTTTTCTTTTTTCAACTTTTTTTCTTTTTTTGATTTTCTTTTTCGATATTTTCTTTTTTTACGATTTTTTCTTTTTCAATTTTTTCTTCTATTTTTCTTTTTTCTTTTGTTTCGCCTTTTCATTTTGTTTCTATTTTTCATGTTTTTTTATTAATTTTCTCTTTTTTTCTCTAATTTCTTCATTTTTTTGTTTTTATTTATGCTTACTTACGTTATTATAATTGGGAAAGTCACTAAATTAGAATGTTAGTGGACTATGAGAAAAAGGTAAATTTTTACGACGTGCTCCAGCGTAATATAAACACCCCAACTTCCCATGTTAAGAACGGCTTTTGGAATAAACACTCCCAACCTCGAAAGCCGTTCTTAGCATAGAGAGATTAGGGGTTATTCCAAAATCTGTTCTTAACATGGAGTGGTTGGGGGTGTTTATACTACGCTGGGGCAATTCGTAAAAAAATACCAGTAAGCATTAAAATGCTTTCTTTTTTTTTTTTTTTTTTTTAAGTTTTGATTACATGGTAATCATTTCTGGTTAAAATCTATTGAGAAATACACATTTTGTATTAAGAAATACACACTAGATAAATATCAACAAGTTATCCAATATGGCCGTATCATTTGGACTATGTTGGGTAACTATGCTGATGTTTACATATTTAAAGTGTGTATAAGGTTGGTGCAAAAATAATGTCGTTTTTTGACGTTCAACTACATATAAAAACGACATTATTTTTGCACCAATCTAATATTTCTCAATACAAAATGTGTATTTCTCATTAGATTTTAACTCGAAATGATTCCCCATGTAGTAATATTTTTTTCCTCACAATCTATTCACGCCGTAATTTAGTAGACTGCCTTATCATTATAGTTGTACTCTGAACATTGTGGATCAATAAAGGAATATAAATCGCATATACAACACGTATGAATGTGCAGCAGACATAAATATTATATAGAATAGAAAGCAAAATTTCATTCTATCATTTAAAACAACTGGCGCTCTTGCACTTTAAGGAAACAAAAGCACGAGGAAGAAAATGGGACATAAGTCGTATTACACTGGTTGAAAGAATGCCATTTGATTGGATAGCGAAATATTGACGTCATTTTATAAAATGGAATATTGAAATTGACAATATTAGAAAACAGAATTTTCTTTAAATAAATGATTTTTTTAAATTTAAAATAAAGTAAAATAGTTCACTATAAACAGGCGATCGAATTGTGTTACTTAAATATGACTTTAACTGTTTAAAAATTATTTTACAATAATTCTTTTTTATATTATTAAATACTTTTTTTTTTACATAGGCATCACCACATTATCAAGGCCAAGAGGCCACTCAAGGATAAGGGTTAAAGAGTGTACAGTAGAAATTGGACAATATAGTAATCATTAGTAATGAAAATTTGGTAAATTTGATAACTTATATGGAACGGCTCATCAAGAACTTATTTACGTTAGACTTGAAGACAACCATATTGTAGTCAGCTGGAAAGCAGGAAAACGGAAGACAATTCCACAGGCGTGCAGTTCTAAGAAAGAAGCTTTGTTCATGGAATCTACGTTTAGGTTTAGGCACAGATAAAGAGTGGGAGGAATTATTGATAGTGTTTACAGCTAGACGAGTGTTTCTTGTGAAAGTTTGGCGAGGGGGGACAATAGATTGAAGCTCAGTCGAACACTTTCCATGAAAATAATGATACATCAGAGACAAACTCGCAACATCTCTTCTGTGAGATAGAGGTTGCAAGGAAGAGAAAAGGACATCTCCTACGAGGCTACTTACTAATTAAATTCTTTTACAATAATTATTTTTTATATTATTAAATACTTACTAATTAAATTCTTTTACAATAATTATTTTTTTATATTATTAAATACTTACTAATTAAATTCTTTTACAATAATTATTTTTTATACTAATAGTTATTAAATACTTATTAATTAAATTCTTTTACAATAATTTGAATTTTTAAATTCTATCAATATTTTATAGTAATGACGTCAATATTTCACTATCCAATCAAATGGCATTCTTTTAACCGGTGCAATACGACTTATGTCCCATTTTCTTCCTCATACTTTTGTTTCCTTAATGTGCAAGAGGGCCAAACAACTTTATTAAATTATCTTCGTTAACACATGAATAAAAAAGGAGTGGAAGAAAGAGTACGCCAGTCCAGTCCTGACCTCGAAAATCAGACCGACAGAAATTAAGCCATTTCTGTGACCTTTTAGCTGTCGAACTTATGCAAATGTTCTGGGTAACCCTCTGAGGTTTACCGTCTCAGGCCTTGCCCTCCCTCCAGCTTTCGGGAAGAGCAAGTTTATCGCTTGTTGTCTGAGGCGCCCTCACCAGGGAATGCTAATTGGCTACACAAATTTATTTTTGCAGGGCCAGAGCACTCTTTCTCTTGGGGTACTAGCCCATATTCCCGCTTTCCGACCTTGTGTCACACCCCCTTGCCGTGGGAGAGAGAGGTAAATACCGTGTTAGTAATTGTATGAAGACAAAAAGTTAGAAGGTTTTGTCTGTAAAGAAGAGAAAAGATTTTATATATGAGATACCTTCAATAAATTTCCAGACATTTTTTTTTTTTTTGTGTGCAGGCATTTAAAATTGTTGTAGACTCTCTAAAATTCAGTATGTTATTGCTATACATCTTATGTGATTACTGATTATACGATTCCAGGTTCAAATGAACAGCTACAACAGGAATTGGAATACACCCTACTAAAGCCTGATTGACACAGCTGGTGAATTTCAAGTATGCAATCTGAACATGAGGACACTTTACAAGAACGACATGCAATAAATTTCAGTTTTAAACTTGGAAAAAATATCACAGAAACGTATGGAATACTTCAGACTGCTTTTGGACCATCTTGCATGAATAGAGCATCAGTTTGTCAGAGACATAAGAGATTGAAGGAAGGCAAGCAGGGAGTCTGTGAGGGAAGATGAGAGGTGTGGGAGAAGTAAGGAAGTCAGAACATCAGAGTTGATTGGCCAAATAAAGAATTTCATGGATAAGGTTTGTCGTGTGTCTATAGAGACAATAAGTGCACAGTTTGATGTCAGTGTGTGAACTGTACACACAATTATTCACGAGGAACTGAAGAATGTGGAAGATTCGCATTTCCACCAGGACAATGCACCAATTCACAGCTCCATTCTTTGACCAAGAGTTGCATCAATACAGTTCCTCACCCTCCTTATTGTCCAGACCTAGCTCCCTGTGACTTTTAGTTATTCCCTAAGCTCAAGAAAAACCTTAGAGGCTGTCGTTTTGAGACAATTGGGGAGATGAAAGAGGCTGTTACGAGGGTCATTGACATGCACACACAAGAGGACTCCCATGGAGCCTTCCAAAAGTTGTCTGAACGGTACGACAAGTGTATTGCAGCTGGAGGAGATTACTTCCAAGAGAACTAGAGTTTGATGCGTGTATTTTCAATAAAAGTGGCCATATGAAAAAAGTCTGGAAACTTATTTAAGGCATCTCGTATCAGGAATGTGTACTGATTTTTTTGGCATTCGTTTTTGTTTTTTTTACTTAGGAATCACCACTTATCAAGGCCTGGAGGCTACTCGAAGATAAGGGTTAATGAATGTAAGGTGGTAGTGTAGTAATCATTAATGATGTAAATTAAGTAGAATTTGATTACTTATGGGGACGGCTCAACAAGAACTTGTTTACATTGGATTTGAAGGCTACCATGGTGTATTTTAACTGGGAAGCAGACCAGCGGAACAGTGTTTAACAGGCGGGCAGTTCTGGGAAAGAAACTTTGTTCATGATATTTGCATTTAGATTCAGGCACAGATAGAGAGTGGGGGAAATTATATATAGTGGTTGTAGCTAGTTGGGTGTTTTTGTGAACGTTTGCCAAGGAGGGACTAGATTGGAGTCCATTCTAGCACTTACCATGAAAATAACGATAGAGTAGCAAAGATCACTGGAATAATGGTTGGATTACTCTACCACTTCAGCTGCCGATGTAATCCTCTATTTGTATGAGCCAGGTATGCCCTAAAATGGAGTACTGTTGTCACATCTGGGCAGGAGCTGCTCGGCGTCCTATCTTGACTTGACAGAGTTCAAAACTGGCGTCAAAACCTAGCAGGTGATGCCCTTTTCTCTTCCCTGCAACCTCTTTCCAACAGAAGAGACGTTGCAAGTCTGTCTCTACTCTAAAACCAAAACATTTAGCACTCCAGCCTTAGTAGTTACTGTTTGAGTTATTGTCAGATGGATAAGAAATAGTTAAAAATGAAACGATATTAACATACAAATGTACATTTGTGCATGCATACAAGAACACTAAGTCGACTTATGCTTGCTAAGTTCCATTTTTTTTTCAATTTTGACTCGTTAGCTGCTAATTTTACTGGCTTTTATATGTATATAAAACAATGGTCCACAAAAAATGCGATTATTTGACCCATCTTGTGCAGAGGAGATGCACTTTGAAAAAACGACGAGACACACACACACACACACACACACACACACACAGAAATAGTGATTTGTTTTTTTTAACAGTTTATGTGAAGATTAGCTTTTATAAGTGAACAAGTTATTATTGCTCTACTTGTTAGATTCTTTTATATATATTCTATAATATAATTATAACAGTTTGTGGGTTTTTGTATGTTTATGTCTTGGCACCATGCACACTGGATGACGTGATAAAAGAAAAAGGATAACGTCAGAAAGCTAGCATTTTTCTATTATGACGTAATTTATTTTCAAGTGTATATATATATATATATATATATATATATATATATATATATACTTGTGAGACATCAGCTTGAGTTATAGTTGATCATGTTGACCACATCCCTTGTTCGAGACGAAGTACCTATTTACAATGCCTCCCCACGGGACAGAGTTAGACACCAGGGTCGTTTTTTAACGTGGAGAAAAGGTACAAAAATAAAAATTGTCTCAGTCGTGAAGGATTTCTCCTCCACTGAGAGAGAACGAGAAATGGAAGTGCCGCATCTGAAGAACAGATACTACACTTTGATCTTGGCCAAAAGGCCGGTTCATTCCACTGTTGGATTGTCACCGCAGTTTGCTTGATGCGTGTTAGTTAATATACTTTCTTGTGCGTGTGACGGTTTGCTCAGTCGATAGATGGCTCACCTCGCATGCAAGAGGCTTGGGTTTCGAATCTCAAGTTCGGATGTGTCCAATTGATGAGCACAAATAAGGACGAAACTCGAGTTTTGGGCTTCCGGTTTGTTGACCGTCATGGCTCTTGTGAGCTGCGACGTTGTCTGGCTATAGAAATAATTGTATATTTTCTCACATTCTGACGGTTATATATATATATATATATATATATAAAATATAAAATATATTTTAGTCATCGACATACAGACCTGTTTCGTTGTTTCACAACTCATCAGTGCCGCTAGACTAACACCTCTCCCAAGCCGAGGATCGAACCTAGAACCGTCGTGATGACAGTCGACAGTCCTACCCCCTGACTACGGAATCGGTGGCCGAAATTAAACTGTCCGAACGTCTATTTAAATAAACATCCGTCCGCTATATATATATATACAAGAAGGAAAGTTTTTGCGTCACATATGTGTACTTTCATGTAGGACTAAAGCTGGATTAAAAAGTCACCTACGTGCACACAGATGCACAACTCTTTACTGAAGAAATGGCAAACTTCTGTCAAGGAGTAGCAATCATCAAATGCTTTTCTTTATTCATTTATACATCTTTAGCAATATCATTATTATTATAACTATCACCATTGTTAATATTACTATATTATTTACTATTATTTGTTTCAACTATTATCATTATCATTATTATTATGAGAACTATTAATATTAATAATATTATTTTTACTGTTCACATTTTTTCAGTTTCTAAACATTTATTATACATATTGAAATCAATTGCATCTTGTTTGTTGTCGCTTGAAATGAACGCTAATGCGCTGCAAATTTTAAAAAATAAAAAAGTACAACATTCTTCTTTCACAAACGGTAAAAGTGATTCACGTGAACTCTTTTGAATATTGTTGCAAGGAATGAATGCAGCCCAAAATATAAATCTCCAGATTTTTTTCAACGTTGTTCAGTTTTATCTCGGTACTTTTGTTGTGATCATGAGCAGAAAACCGCTGAAAAAATGAAAATTATAAAAAAATAAAATATTGAATATAAGAAACAACAACATCGTTTTTATACTTCAAAAAATTCTCATCACCTTGAAATTACTATTCTAGAAGCAGTGATCAATGTTGGTTAATTTCGAAGTATATAAGGAAACACACTTAATCATTGTTGAGAGAAAGCGAGAAAGAGAACAATACGATTGTTTGTTTTGTAAGAGAGAGAGAGAGAGAGTACGTTTTGTTTGTTCTGTGTTATAGCAGCTAGCGAAACTCACACGCCCACCTTTTCAAATAAAAAATTAAGAAAAGAGAAAAAGTGTAAAATAACCATAAGTAAGAAATAATAATAATAATAGCGCTATAAGGAATAATTCGTTCGCAATGTTGTGTATGTTCCGTGTACGTTTATTTTTTTGTTGAAGGTTTAAATTCTAGAATAAGAGAATTGCAGGTGGCATCCAATGAGAAAGGGTGGAATTTGCTGAGGGAGAAATCATTATTTTATGAATCTGCAAATCGAAGGTGAACGTTATTTCTATGAGTTTATGATTCAGTTACTAAGGGTGACGGGGCAATGCAAGTCTACTGTGTGTAATTTTATGTGCCATAGAGTGGGGGCGGTGAGAGCAGTTATGAATTAGAGGGAAAAATAGGAACTACTTCCTCTAATGATTTGGCGATATTGATGATTTCTCTCCTATGATCCTATTGTAGGATTTTAATGTAAAGCCTAAATCTGTCTATGATGAAGTTGTATAGTGGATAATAATAAGTTGTGTAGTGGATAATAGTCTAGACACAATAAATATGTATGTGGCATCTGTTGTTGCAAACCTACGGTAATTTGGTCCATAGGGGAATTTCTGCAATCAATATATTATATAGAGTATACAGGGTGAACAGAAAGTCCTTGGACCATTTTTAGTTTTAAAATTAAATATTGTTAAAATCACTTTTTCTCTTTTCGAATAAAGTAAGTATTTAGTCTAACTATTGATCTAATTATTTTCAACAAAGATATTAAAATAATTTGGTTTAAACTTTCAGAAAAATGAGCAAACGAGAGGCCATAATTCAGCTTCATTGCGCGGGGAGGACGAACTCAGAGATTATTAAGCTCTTGAAAGTGGCTAAATCCACTGTGTACCATGTTGTGAACAGATTTAAGGAACTTGGTAATCTGAAGATCGTCCTAGGAGTGGAAGACCTCGCACTGCTCGAACACAGAAGGTGATTAAAGCTGTCCGAGAGAGGGTAAGGAGGAACCCGAAGAGATCTGCAAGACAAATGGCTAAAGACATGAATGTGAGCGTGACCTCGATGAGAACCATCGTAAAAAACGATCTCCTGTTGTCCCCCTCCAAGATGAGAAAGACACAGTGCCTCACACCTGCCCAAAAGCACAAGAGACTTGAAAGAGCAAAGCTTCTTCTTGGAGAACTGAAGGCTGGCACGGCAGAGTGAGAGATCGTTTTTTCTGATGAAAAACTCTTCACAATTGAAGCGACTGTTAACAATCAGAACGACAGAGTTTACGCAAAATCTTCAGCAGACATTGATGACTCCGTGAGAAGTTTTCTGCCGACAAAAGCCGTATTCCCTCATGGTGTGGGCTGCAGTCTCCAAATCTTGGAAGTCGCCTCTGATTTTCGTGGAGCAGGGGGTTAAGATCAACACAGATCGCTACATTAACGATATTTTGGTTCCGGCATTTGAAGAGATGAAGAAACACTTCAAAGATCAGCCTTTCACCTTCCAGCAAGATGGAGCACCATCCCACACCTCCAGAAAAACTCAGGACTGGTGCCAACGTCATTTTCCAAGATTCTGGAGTAAGGAGATGTGGCCTCCTGCATCGCCTGATTTGAATCCCATGGATTTTTCAGTGTGGTCTTTGTTGGAGACAAAGGTCTGTTCTGTTGCTCATCCAAGTGTTGATGCTTTGAAGACATCTTTTCTGAGTGAATGGGCTAAAATACCTCAGGAAACGTTGCGTGCCTCGGTTCGTAACTTCAGACAGAGAATTGAACGTCTAATCGAAAGGAAGGGACATCACATTGAAAATAAATAATTTGAATTTATTCTTGGTTTCCTAACTTATAATTTTCATTCATGTTTAATTTATATTTTTGTAATTTTCTATTAATAAACCACTTTTGAATTGGTCCAAGGACTTTCTGTTCACCCTGTATGTGCAAGGAAGCTTCTTTGTGTGGGGATTGCTTTTGTAATAGCATTGCATTACTAGTCTAATTGTATTTGTGCTCCATTTTTTTTCTTTGCGTTTTTTTTATACTGATCATATTTATGTATTTTTTTTCACAAAGGAGTCACCACTTATCAAAGCCCAGTGGCCACTCGAGGATAAGAGTTAATGAGTGTACAGTAGTCAATGGGACAATATCATAGTAATCTTTAGTGGTGGAAGTTTGGTAAATTGGATTACTTAAGGGGAACAGCTCATCAAGAACTTGTTTACATTGGACTTGAAGACTGCCATATTGTAGTCAGCTGGAAAGCAGGTAAACAGAACAGAGTTCCACAGGCGTGCAGTTCTAAGAAAGAAGCTTTGTTCATGGAGTCTATGTTTAGGTTTAGGCACAGATAAAGTGTGGGAGAAATTATTGATAGTGGTTTCAGATAGACGAGTGTTTTTCCTGAAAGTTTGGCAAGAGGGGATCATAGATTGGTGCAAATGCTGTATCATGATCTGTGGTGCAGGTCTCTACCTTCTTGAGATTTCCGTCAGATTCCCGTCAGATTCCCGTATGCTGGCACAAGTGTTGGCAGCAATAGCCTCTTCTGCTATGTTTGCAAGTACTGGGTGCATAAGCGGTGCAATGGGCTGAGGCGTTTAATGGGAGATCCATATTTCAGATGTGCAAAGTGTCAGAGATAAGCACGTCCTTTCAATGGTGGATCACAGACTAGTGTTAAAGCTGTTCCCATGGATTAGAGTGATGATGTACGCTCATAATATCAGCAGTAGCAGTTGTTTTCGTTTCTTCCCTTCACCGACAGCACAAGACGGTCGCTCTCAGCATTAGCAGTAATCCTTGTTGCGTCTCTTCACTGTCATGAACAGTAGCACATGAATGTGTATTTAAAGATCATGATAACCGGAACAGGTGTGTTAATTACAACTGAGAAGCTGTTATGGTGTATGCCTTATTGATAATGCGCATGTGTGTTTGTATATACATAACAAAAACAGATTGACGTTCCAGGAATTCGGAACGAAAGAGTAGTCAATATCATTGCATTCATATGAGATGAACAACATACCATCCTAAATAAAATTGACGCGAGCAAAAATAAATCTAGTTCCTACGCTATTAGAGTGGTCAGCCTTTGAACTCTCTCCACATGCTGGATACCACTACTATAATAGATATGGATCAGGGATTTGGATACCGTACTCTAACAGTGGTTTGACGAGAGAGGTAGAAAGGAGAAGAAATGTTCCTTGGAATGGAGTTGCAGAAAGAGCATTGAATGAGAAATAGTGATTCTTGCCTTGTTTGAAGCTTGAATATTTCTCTTAATTGTAAATATTTTCGTTTTTAATTAAAATATTTATTTTTTTGTTTTGTATTATTTTCAGTGTCGGAAATATCGTGAAAAATTAGATTTTGTAACGCAAAATAAAATGAAAGAAAAAGTTATTGCGAGTGACCTTTTCAAAGGGAAAAAAGTTACATATCCACCAAGGTAAAGTTCAGCTATATTTTTTTTCTTTTCTCTTTCGAATATTTTATTATCATCTGCATCTTAATCATTAAAAATTGGTTTGTTTTAGTCAAGTTGCTTTTGAACAAAAAAATTAAACAAATATTGAATAATCTTATATATAAAACAAAGTAAGATTTTCACTTTTCCTGGAATTCAAGATAAATAAATTTTTAAAAAACTACATAAAATATCTGTTTCGCCATTCGTTAACTAATTGAGCAGAAGGAAATTGATATTCTTCATTTTTTCACTAACCTTATTAACTAAGGAAAACTTTAGCCCATTTCAGCTTATATATATATATATATATATATATATATATATGAGCAAACAGTTAATAAAATATGTTTAAAAAACACTTTGAAATGAGTTAAAAACATATTTAATCTGAAAAGGAAACACTAGATAAATGGATAGTCCTTAATCCGCGGAGTTTCGAAGAAATACTCTCCTTCTCATCAGAGGGTAGGAATTAGCAAAATGCGGGATCGGATTTTGCATGCAGAAGTATTTGATGAAACAACAAGTAAGTCAAAGATCTTACTTGAAAACAAAATAAGTTAAGCAGAGGGAATATGGTAAAGAAAAAGGTGATTACACATGAATGGATAGTCTGGTGGAAGATAAAAAAATCCAGTGACGGTAAAATCCAAGTGTAAAACTTCAAGAAAGTTAAAAGAATTTCCATTTGTACAAGTAAAATCCAAGGAAATCCCGTAATTGGAAGAAGATGGTTCATAATAATCCAAAGGCAGAAATCCATGGAATAATTCACAAACATGTGTTCAAGGAAAAAAAATAATATTAATAAAAGAAAAATAAGATGTGCTTTTCACTCTACTTCCGAGACATAACTATAAATAAATATATATATATATATATATATATATATATATATATATATATATATATATATATATGACACATTAACAGCATCATACTATTTCTCCAGAGTAAAAAAAAAGCCTCAACAAGAGCATTGGGAACACTCATCAAACGTGTTACAACACGAATGTGCGCGTACAGACCATCCAACCTGCCAGTCTGCGCTCTGCTTCCTCTGTGAAACGATGTATCCCTGTCACATGTAAACTAAAGCATTTTTCTAACCAATACCAGAAAAATTTATAAATTGAAATTATTTTACAAAAAATAAATTCAGGCAGAAATGGGTTAATGGAACGCCCGAATATATATATATGGGAATGAGATGTTTTTGTGTGGCCAATTCAGCTCAGCTGATTTGACGGTGAGACAATTCAGCGTTGACCACTTTTATAAAGATTTTATAACTTTTTTTTTTTTTTTATTAAGGAAAACAATATGAAAATATATTACTTTAACGTTTTTTTTTTTAAGAAATAATTATATTTAACGTGTCCTTTCTTTTTCTTTTACTTTAAACAATTTAGCTCGAGTTTAAATTTTAAAACATTTTAGAAAAATTACCGTATTTAAATTTCATTTTTTTATTCAGACATATTTTTCTTTTAATAACTTTCATTTCAGTTTTATTCAAAAAAAAATCTTCATTTACTGAATTAATTTCAAAAATATAAACAAAACTTTGTGACTATAATGAGGAAGCGCTAATTTGATGATGAATCGCCCATGTGGATCGGCCAAGCCAAAATACCTACGTCTAATCGGCCATGCCAAAACGTATCAAACCTGATATATATATATATATATATATATATATATATATATATATATATATATATATATATATATATATATATATATATTAGATCAATTGTGAGCTCTAGGAAGGAGGCTCTTGATTTTTGAAAATTTAGATTAAAGTAAAATGAAAAAAAAAAATACATTGATGAATTTTTTTTTAAATTATGAAAATAATCCCTATCTGGTAAAAGTAATTTCTGGATTGAATTAAATCGAATTATATTTTATCCTTATTACATGATGTGACGATTCACCAGAACAGGCCAGAATGAAATATTGATTTTCGAGATAAAACATTTTCATATATTAGATTTTAGCATCAAAATTATTCAAACTTTTATTGATTTATTTATATTTTGTATAACTGTTTCCAAATTCTTTTTGTAGCTAATTTTTTTCTTTATTTAATACTAGCAGGGGTACCCGGTGTTGCCCGGATGTGTGAAGATGTAGTAAGAAATCCCGGAGGGGGGGGATAAAAAGTGGTAGTAGTGGGAGGGGGATCAAAAGAACAGTAGGTAGTTTGGGTCTAGAGATGTGTTCAAAAACAAAAGTGAAGGTAGGCAGGCAGGTAACGCGAAAGAGGAACAGAAGGTGAAAAAAACGTGACGTCTTTGCAGATGCGTCCATGGCAAAACCAGAAGTCATGAACGTCGAAATTTAGGCTAGTCAATCAGTAGGAGACGATGACAAATGTCGGCGGAAAAACCGGCCCCTCCTTGTAGAAAACTGGCGAGTTGAGGGTGAAGGAATTAATATACTTAAAACGATACCAGTTTCATCACGTTCCTACACGTCTGTCAGAAGTTTTTGCGAGACACACACGCACACATATTTTGCTCTTTATATATATATATATATAGAGAGAGAGAGAGAGAGAGATTATCTTCATTTTTTCTTTATTTATCTTTATATTTTTCGTGCTTTCTTTTTTCTCTTTTTCTTCCTTTATTTAATACTCGCACAATTACTTAATGTTGTCGGAATAAAAGTGCAACATATTTCTCTTAAAACTCATATTTCTCCATCTCTCTCTGGCTTTAATTTAAAATTAATTTTATTTTTATTCATCGCTTTAAAAATATTTAATTTCCATCTATTGGAATCTAATTTCCATCTATTGTGTTAATTTTTGTTAATTTAGTATTAATTTCCTCATATTTTTCTCCTCCAGTGTGCCGCATCCTTTCAAAGGTGATTATCTAAATTTACGGAGTCATTTCAAGTGGAAAAAAATGTACGACCACACCCACGACCAAAACCTTATTTTTGCTGATATGGTGCTAAAAGTGAACCGAGCCAATGGCAAGGTAGGTCACATGATAATTAGCAACAGCCAACAGTTTGTTCATGCTTAACATGAACTCAGAATAGTTTTAAAATGACGCAAAGCTATATTTACTTTGCATAACCCATGCATTCTCTATCAGTTGTTTACTCTAGCAATCCATGTTTATTTCAATTATGTTTAGGAGCTATTAACGTGAACTATTTCGTTAGTAGTTGTGTCTGTTATATTCACCTTGTTTTGTATCCTGTTTTATTATGCCCCCTTGAGTTTGTGTTTGACAGACTTTCTCTGTGAGTAATAAATGTATGCAAATATGTGTAAAAAATACAACAGTCTCTTTATTGTGTCCATTTCTGTGTCATATTTTT
Source organism: Euprymna scolopes (assembly GCF_053919585.1). Classification (NCBI taxonomy): domain Eukaryota; kingdom Metazoa; phylum Mollusca; class Cephalopoda; order Sepiida; family Sepiolidae; genus Euprymna; species Euprymna scolopes. Next base: position 76,331,489 of record NC_136516.1, on the reverse strand, counting down.
GTTTTCACTTTGTATTTCGATCTCATGTTATCCACAATAGAATAACATATTTAACATGTCAGAATTTCTGGGAGTTCAACCGCATGCGCCATAAATTGGCATTACAAATTATTCCAATTTTATGCCAAAACAACACAATATACTATAGAATTAAATCAGTTAAAAGATACAATTAAAAAAATAGGCTTATAGTATATCTATATACATATGTTTCTTTATTATTCCATTGTGCTTGCTCTTGTTATAGGACTTTGTTTTCAATTGCATCCCCAGAGGTACACATGCAAACGTGGACATCATAAATATTATGTTATCATATTTATTTGGATTTTTAATTCTTCATTTCCATGATTATTCTAAACTGCAGATCATATTTTCAACTGTTGAAATTAATTTTTATTCTTGAATCCATATAATATTCTTAACTGTAATTCATATTCTTGAATGTAGTTCATATTCAACTGCTGGTTATATCGTTTAATGCAAATCACATTCTTGAATCCAAATCAGTCTTGAATGCAAATCACATTCTTAACTGAAATCATATTCTTGAATGTAGGTCATATTCTTGAATATATGTCATATTCGTGAATGCGGGTCATATCGTTTAATGCAGATCACATTCTTGAATATAAATCACATTCTTAACTGAGATCATATTCTTGAATGTACATCATAATCATATCAGTTTCTGTTCTGTCTCCTCTTGGATCTTCCGACCACTCTGTTGTATCAATTAAGACAAAAATGAAATGTAATAAGTTTCTCCATCATACAGTATATCGATACACTGACACTGACCGGGATAGCTTCCGTACATTTATATCGGATCTACCTCTGCGTTCCATGTTTAAAAAGGATGTGTCCTCTATAGTATCAGACCTGATGGAATGGTTGATTGTAGGTATAGACAATTTCATACCCTCGAAAAAGTTCTAGCAAAAACATAACAGCCAGCCATGGTTCTCTCCAGAATGTGCTGCTGCCATTGTGCACAGAAATCACTTTTTCCGCTGCTTCCAACGTTATAGATACATGGAAACTAAAGCAACTTTCAGGACTGCAAGCAACCATTGTAAGAAAGTAATAAAGAATGCAAGAGAGTTGTATGCTCAGTCCGTCAAGTCCAAAGTAGCTGAGCAGCGGCTTGGTTCCCACCAGTTTTGGCAAATTGCAAACAGAATCCTGAACAGAAGCGTGTGCTCTATCCCAACTATCATCAATGGACCTGAGGTAATCTCGTCAGCATCAGACAAAGCCAAACTACTTGCCAAGAACTTTGCAGCTAATTCTACCCTTTGCAACCAAGGCCGTCAACCCCCAATATTTCCTCCTGTATCAGAAAACATGTTATGTGATATACATATATCTGCATGTGCCAAGCTAATCAAAACCTTGATTCCAGTAAAGCAACTGGCCCTGAAGGTATCCCAATTATAGTACTCAAAAAATTTCAACCAGAACTAGCGCCCATACTTACAAAACTGTTTAAATGTTGCCTTAAGGAGAATTGCTTCCCATCACCATGGAAAATTTCATCAGTATGCCCTGTATTTAAGAATTCCGGTGATCGGTCATCCCCCTCTCAGTACAGGCCAATAAATCTTGTGTGCGTTATGAGTAAGTTGCTGGAATCTGTGTTAAATACAGGAGTAATCAACCATCTCAGCAAAAATAATCTTCTTGGTGACACACAATATGGTTTCCGTTCTGCTAGATCTACAGCAGATGTGCTTACAGTTATATCTCATAGGATTAGTGAATCTCTCGATGGAGGCAACCTTTCTAGGGCAATTGCTCTTGACATATCTAAGGCCTTTGATTGGGTATAGCATAAAGGTTTACTTCATAAGATCTATAGCTATGGTATAGCTAGAAATGTATTCTCAATTATTAAATCATTTCTTTCTAATAGGTTTATAGGAGTAGTAGTTGATGGGCAAAAATCAGAAGCTCACAGTATTAATGCTGGAGTTCCTCAGGGGTCCGTCCTGAGCCCAACTCTTTTCCTGAGCTACATTAATGATCTTTCAAATAACATCCTTACATCATTTGTAGACATTTATGCTGATGACACTATCATCTATGGCAGCACATCTAAGACAGTAAACGACCAAGTTCTCTCCGATTCTCTCTCCTCTGATCTTGAGCATGTGGTACAATGGGGAAAGGAGTGGCTTGTTACTTTTAATGCATCTAAAACCAAGCTTCTCTCTTTACATCAACGTTCTGATCCACATCTGGCATCAATTGAAATGAATGGCTCTCGTCTTGTGGAGGCCTCAAGTTTTGACAAGCTTCTGGGCTTGACCTTTACTCCTGATCTTAAATGGAATACGTACATCAAATCTGTTGCCAAGGTCGCTGAAAAAATGGTGGGATCCTTCTATCGATCCAGTAGATATCTCACTGCTGATGCAATTCTCTATCTATATAAGAGCCAGGTACGTCCAAGGATGGAATACTGTTGCCACATCTGGGAAGGAGCTGCTAGAAAGGACTTGTCCTGCCTTGAGTTCAAAATAGACTTCGTGGCCTGGTGGGAGATGTCCTTTTCTCTTCGCTGCAACCTCTATCTCACAGAAGAGATGTTGCAAGTTTGTCTCTGCTGTATCGTTATTTTCCTGGAAAGTGTTCGATTGAGCTTCAATTTATGGTCTCCCCTCGTCAAACTTTCACAAGAAACACTCATTTAGCTGAAAACACTATTAATAATTTCCCCCACTCTTTATCTGTGCCTAAACCTAAATGTAGATTCCATAAACAAAGATTTTTTCTTAGAACTGCACGCCTGTGGAATTTTTTTCCGTTTTCCTGCTTTCCAGCTGACTACAATATGGTTATCTTCAAGTCTAACATAAACAAGTTCTTGATTAGCCGTTCCACTTGTTAACAAATTTACCGAATTTCCATTTACTAACGATTACTATATTGTCCAATTTCTACAGTACACTCTTTAACCCTTATTCTCGAGTGGCCTCTTGGCCTTGATAATTGGTGATGTCTATGTAAAAAAAAAAATATCCTTGAATGAAGTTATATTCTTAACCGTAGGTCATATTCTTGAATTCAAATCATATTCTAACTATTGGTCATATTGCTTAATGTAAATCATATCCTTGAATACAGCTCACATCCTTAACAGTAGGCCATATTCTTAACTGATCACATTCTTAATCATAGTTCATATTCATGAACATAGGTCATGCTCTTGAATTCAGATCATATTCTCAACTTTTGGTCATATTGTTTAATGCAAATCATATTCTTGAATACTGATCACATTCTTAATCATAGTTCATATTCATGAACATAGGTCATGCTCTTGAATTCAGATCATATTCTCAACTTTTGGTCATATTGTTTAATGCAAATCATATTCTTGAATACTGATCACATTCTTAATCATAGTTCATATTCATGAACATAGGTCATGCTCTTGAATTCAGATCATATTCTCAACTTTTGGTCATATTGTTTAATGCAAATCATATTCTTGAATACTGATCATATTCTTCTCTGTAGATCACTTTTTTATTCTTGAATGCATATCAAATTTTTAAATGTCACTCATATTCTTGATTGCACACTAAAATAGCACTATCTTTTCTCTTGTGTTTAATTTCTTTATTTTTATTTTTCAAATGATGCAGTAGTTGAAAGCAGGAAATATTCTTTGGCTGTAAATCCTATTCTTGTATGCAGTATGGTACTATTTTTCTCTTTATTCTCATGTTTGTTTTTAATTTTTTTTTTTCTGTGCAGATGATGCAGCGGTTGTTTGTGATGAGCACAGAAGCCATCCTGTCTATTGACCAACGTACAATGTCACTTAAGTACCGAATTCCATTAGCACAAATAGAAAAGATTTCTGCCAGTCCATATACAGACAGACTTATGGTCTTCCATATTAGAAAGGTAACAATTTTTCACATTCTCGAAATGCAATAAATTTTCTCATTCTTCTATTTTGTTTGAATAAAAATATGCAGGTGCGATTTACATTCACCGGAGCTTGTTCAATGTATGAAATGTTAAATAACAGATCTTTTTTTTTTTTAATATAAAGTACTCATCACCACTTCCAAACAAAAATTTCACCCATGGAATCGTTCATAAAATTTACAAACCAGCCATATTAGTTACTGTGATAACGGTTTGAAAAGGTATAGAAATAAGCAGTCATGGTTGGCATGTGCCCGCCATAAGGAAGTAGTGACACACAAAGTTGGAATCCTTCAGATACAAGAATAATACGGATAATGGTGCATAAAAAGAGACAGGAACTTTTAAACACACCGGAAGTTAGCACACGCGTCTCTCAATTTAGGTATGGAAGCACAGAATCGATACAATTTTCAATTATATTTTGTTTTGTTTTTTTTTTCACTCCTTTATAATAAAAATATATAAAAATGCATAAACTTTTTTATCAATTATTTTTTTATTTTTTAATCACATAAAAAAGATATGCGATTAAAGAATAAAAAAATAATTGATAAAAAAGTTTATGTATTTTTATATATTTTTATAAATTTTATAAGATTTTGTTAATATATTTTTTCAAATATATTTAGTTTTTTTTTTCTTCAAATATAGTTAGTTTTATTATTAAAACCCGCGTAATCTATTTGTACTTATTATGTTTGAATTTAATGTTTTTAACATATGTGAAATATTCACATTTTTTAACTGTTAAACTATTTTCTGTTGCATATTCACCTTTTTTAAACTGTTAAAAATGTGACACATTCATTTTTTTTTCACGTTTCTGTAAATAAATATATTCTTTAAATATTTAAATAGTTTGACAAAATATATAACATTAACTTAAATAAACAGTTATTTGAAAAGATATGCGATTAAAAACATTTCTTTAAAGATATGTGATTAAAAAATAAAGAATAATAATTGATAATAAAAAAAAGATCGCAATAGATTACGCAGGTGTAAATAAAAAACTAATTATATTTGAAAAAAAAAATACAAAACCTAAATGTTTGAAAAAAATATATTAACAAAAAATATATAAAATATATAAAAATCTATAAGCTTTTTTATCAATTGTTTTATTTTTATTTTTTTAATCGCATATCTATTTAAATAATTATGTTTAATTAAGTTAAATATATATATATATATATATATATATATATATATATATATATATATATATATATATATATATATATATATAATTGAAAACTGTATCGATTCTGTGCTTAAATTGAGAGACGCGTGTGCCAACTTCCGGTAGTGTCTCCTTTTATACACCATTACCATAATACGATTATGCAAATCTAGATACTGTTTTGAGTTTGAGGTGGCAAAATAAAAGACAGATTTTTGCTCGACAGATGTCTTCTTTTTTTCTTTTGATGCCATGTCATTCGCATTGTTATTTTGTTGTTGGTTAAAGAAAGAAAAAAAGACTGCTGAGTGCTGCTGCTGCTGCTGTGCTGCTTAGATGAAAAAAAAATAAAAAAACGCGAACACAAAATAATCCAATTCTTGTGTGTGTTTTCTTTTCAACTTAAAATAATTTGCGTTAATGAAATAGGAATTAAGCAGTAGGTGGCCTATGCCGACATCCTCTAAAGAAGGAATTTAACCACTGCATGTATATCCTGGTCATAAGAAGATGACATAGAGTGTCTTGCATTCCCAAATGGTCACCCATCTAGTACTGCTAGGCTTAACTTCGGTGATCTTATGAGAACTGATGTGCTAACACAATTATGCCATACATAGGCGTGATCCCTCAAATTATTATTTTCATGGAAATCACTCCAAAAGCTACTTTACTCTCAAAAAAAAAAGAAAAAGAAAAAAAAATAAGGCTTCGAGGTCCAAAACTAGACAACAATAGATGTATAAATTCCAATTCAGAAAACAGTAATTCTTTTTCTTTTGTCAAAAACATCGCTCATGAAATGTGAGAACTAAAGGACAAAATAAAGAAAGCAAGAGTTATGCGACTGACGAAAGTAAACCCAGGGTCCACTTTCTATTCTCCTCAGTTCTGAGTTCTGAATTCTGTACGGATTCACAAGATTGGCATAAAAGATTCCCAAGTTTGAAAAGATGGCCCGTTAGCAGGTCAAAGGTTAACAAAAATGACATTGGCTATGAGAATAGTAATCCAAATAATCCCATCTTTTAATCCTAATCGCAAAAATTCAGAAAGAGATAAAACTAAACCAATATCTGTAAAAATGACACGTTTTGTGTTGTCATAATTTTGCAATTTTTTTCTTTTTTCTTTTTAATCATTCTTATGTTTTTCTACAAGAATAAATTTTTTTTTTTTAATCATTCTTATGTTTTTCTACAAGAATGTTAAACAAAAAACAAAGTTCATTATTTTTGCTTCTTTTCTTTCTAGCCAACAGAAGTGTATCAGGTACAGTTCATTTTCAGCCTCTTTACAACCTCCGCCCACGCACTTATCCACCTACCGACCAACGTAGCTTGTCTTTTTTTATTTATTTATTTATTTATTTACTTCCTTCATAGTTTTCTTGAAATGCCCCTCCTTCCCAAATGGTGCAAATAAAGTTTGTTTGTTTTTTTATTTATTTTAAGTTGATTTTTCATTTTTTTCAAACACTCGTTTTTTGTCATCTTTTTTTTTATTATTATTCATTTTTCATTTATCTATCTACATAATAATTGTGCTTGTTCTCCTCGTGTTCGTTCACATACCGCTAATGCGCATGCGTTAAATCCAAGGGAGGTAATTCATCCAAACTCCACACAAATATCAACACATTTTTTTGTGTCTGTTGTAGAGAGCAGTATCAAAATATCAATATATATATATATATATAAAAGTGGCCTTGTTTGTCTTTCTGAGGAACGGTCGCTATCAAACTTTTCACAATTTTTCATCTACAAACTTGAAACTTTATATAGGGGACTTGGACCTGCGGAACAAATTCGATTTGGCCTTTAGCCGGTAAAAATAGCTGCTAGAGGGTTAAAATTGAAAAAAAAAAAAAGAAAGGCTGCAACTTAGCAGGCGTTAGCCGACTTAAAGTGCTTTTGTACACATGCACAAATATATATTTATATGTTAAAATCGATTAAATTTTAACGTTTTCTTACATCTCTGATGATAGTTCAAATGGTAACAACTAAGGAT